>NC_058403.1:75929756-76040879 GCF_002201575.2 Neomonachus schauinslandi
GAAAGAAAGAAAGGAAGGAAGGAAGGAAGGAAGGAAGGAAGGAAGGAGGAAGGGAAGGGAAGGGAAGGGAAGGGAAGGGAAGGGAAGGGAAGGGAAGAAAGAGAAAGACTGACTGACTTGGGGGAAAATGAGGAGTTTGGAGTCATAAAAACTTTACCTACATATTAAACTAAATCAAGTGGATTCAGTTCATGGCAAATGACTTATTTATACATAGTTTTAAACTCTCTTTGCTCTCTGTAGAAAGATTTGTACTTAAAACAGTCAATTAAGTAAATGGGTTTTGAGGATATATTTAATGAGAGATACGGATTTTTATATAGCACTTCATTGTAGCAGACTAATGTGCTATATCTGATGCTCTACCTAAAAGCACTTTGAACTTGTCTTGGAGAGCAATGGCTCCAAGTCAAACTATGGGCCTTAGAGTTGAATCTAGTGGTTCTGATACTTGCTAAGTCTGTGGGCTCCATGACAACCTGAAACTCCATGTCCACATTTATGACATGAGGACATCACAACTTCATTACCTCACTTACAAGGTACTTGTGAGGACTGTCAAATAAGAAAAAGGGTTGGGGTGCCTGGCTGGCTCAGTCGGGGAGCATGGGACTCTTGATCTCGTATTTGTGAGTTTGAGCCCCACACTGGGTGTAGAGATTACTTAAAAAAATAAAAAGAAAGAAAGAAAAAGTGTTTTATAATCTATAAAGTGGAAAGGAAAAAAATAGAAGAGATTAGAATTACCAATAGTGTATTCAGATTGCCAAAAAAGTGATACGTGTAATGTCGCTGTGTTCTCCTTATCATACTCCTTCCCCAAACACACACACACATACAAACCCACAATCTCATTTGCACTTTATCTTTAACTCTCTCAACTTGAGAACCATCAGCTCACAAAAGAATTCAGTCACAATGAAAGATGGCTGTGGAGCACACTATTAAATATACATAGTTCTGTTTTATCTTCTGCCAAGTATGAGATTTGTTTTAAAGGAAATACTGTTTGTTAAAAGAAAGCAAATTTGTCTTCAGACAAACCATAAATTGTGAAACAGTTAGCCATGAATTAAGTGGGTTTTTTTTTTCCATATCCAGTGAAATTTTTTTGATCTTCAGGGGATACAGACTGGATGGATCTGTGTCCTCTTTCCCTCCCAAGGTTATGCCCAGTTACTTACACATTTTAATTATGGAGCTAAATGTCAGACTGCTTGGGTGGTGAGATCTGATGATCCTGAAGATCTCTCCTAACCATGAGATTTCTATGATTAACAAACAAACAAACAACCAACAACAAAAATGTGGGGAACCCACAACATAGCAATAAAAACAGAGAGGATGTTCAACAGTATTCTTAATGCCACTTAGTATTTATGTTTGGTCGTTTAGTGTCTAGAAAACGATTGTAGTGTCTGTTAAATAGGGAACAAAGTTACCTACAAAAACTTGTGGCAGCCAGTATTATTCTCTAACTCTGCTAAGAATTGGCTTCTGAATTTTGAGTCATGGTCTGCTAAAAGGAAACAATTTTGGCTTGGCAACTCACCCTCTTTGTCTGAATTAACAAGATGTGTACAAAATTAATGAAGGCATACTCAAAGAGATTTCTAACTGAGCCCATCAACCTTATTAAACACAGCTTCGCTTCACAATAGTTTCTTGGAGCCATAATGGCCTGAAGCTGTCTGAAAGATTTACTGTCTAAGGACTTTGACCTAAAATAAGATTTACAAGGGAAATTTTTGAGGAGTAATATAAATGCAAGAATGAGAATTACTCAAAGGGAGTGAGTCTGACATGATCAGAAGGGATTAAAAAAATACAGTAAATGCCTTAGTTGGTACAGTAGAAGTTTCTTTTTTCAGATCCAAACTTTGTAGGGGAAAGTGTATACAGATCATTGCATCAAGATCAAGATAACTTTTAGAGAGATTGCTTCATATCCTGGTGGCTTAACTTCCCAGAGAAAAGAAGAAAAAAAAAATCTTTACCACTGGTCTTCCTTAGGAAATCTTTTCACTGATTTATGGATTGTAGAGGAGGCCACCAACTAAAAGGAGAGACCCCATTCTCTCTTTACGTTGAGAAGCCTTGATGTTTGAGGATACAGCTGCCTTCAGATGCTCAGATAAAAGACACTAAGTGCAAAGTAGTAGTATTATCTACTTATTACCCCACTTATCTGCTTATTTCTTCCTTGAAGTCCTACTTCTGTCTGCAATATCAATCACTTCCCCGGCAGCTTGTCTCACTACAAAGGGAGGATTTGATCCCCTGCTTAGCCCTCCACAAGCAGCAGACTCGTGTAAGACTAATTCATTACACCACCAAGGCTGCAGGACAAGATTATGTGGGGGTTGGGTGTGCTATGCTCTTAGAGCACAATTCTTGGAAATGATGCAGAAATTCAATATCCCTTTCCATCAAACATGGTAGTCTAGGCACTAAACTTGGCATTGAGTAAGCACCAAACACATTAGAGGAAGTCTTGATACTTTCTCCAAATAAGAATAAGCTGTGGTTAGGCAAAATGACAATGTGAGAGCAACTATGTCACATTTTCCAAGAAAAATTGACAGTCTTAAGTTGGTACATAGATATTGGTGAAATATTGAGTTGGTTTCAAGTGACAGTATACAGGCACTTTATTTTTCTAAAGGGCGCATCATAATATAGTGCAATTAGGACATGTGGATGCTAGGCTCGCTTCTTCACCAACTGGCTATGTAATCTAGGGCTTGCCACTTCACTTCTCTGAGCTTCATTTCCTTTACTGGTAAAAAAAATATATATATATATATATTAGCTATGAGATATCTCTGAAGGGTTCCAGCACCAACATTCTAAGAGAGTGCATACAGTGTTAGGTTATAAAGAAAAACAAGCTGGCTTGCATTATATCCAAAATAAGGGTTCTGCTTGGGAAGTGATACATGAAAGTTTAAGCCAGGGACAAGAAGCAAATTAGCACACTGTGCTGAACTCCTAGCTGACTTGAACTCCTAGAATCATTATAAAGGTTCATTTAACTGTCTTCATTAGCTGCTCTTAGTACATCAAAGGAATGTTTCCAAACCTTTACAATTAGCCATGTAAACAAAAGCACAATTTATTACTTCACCGTGCTCAGCAAATAAGGTTTCTGATACATTATCACATCCTACTGAGGATAATATCTCCATTAACACCTTAGGTTGGGCATACAAATATTAAACGTGGTCTTATACAGTGAAAGGTTTCAATACACTTTAAGAAGTGAATCAGTCAATGAATTTGCTGAATGTCAATGAGAACTGACCCTACTGATCAACATTAAGCAGACATTGCCCAGACGTTTTCTGTTTTAGTTGAATGAGAGCCAAGATCTCATTCTCCGATAACCAAGCAATCAACCAAACAATCCTTTATTCAGTCCTAAGTAGTGCTGATACTAAGTATGCCCAAATATTCGACTCGGGAAGTCTAAGAAAGAATCTGTAATAAAAAGAAGGCAAGGATGAGTAATTAAAGAAAGTAAGGGTTTCTCCAAGGCCAGTCAGGTGATCAGTGCTGAAAATCTCTTTCATGGTTAGCTTTATGATAAATATTGCCTGCAGGTAGAGTATGAAACAATATTAAAGAACATGCATCTTTGGGGTCCTATTCTTTTAACTTGGAGCTCCAGAACAAGAGCCATATTTTCAATTGTTTAACAGTATGAAATATTATGGGTGCCTTTTATTTAGACATACATACTAACCTGTTCACTAATGAAGTTAAATTGCTTTTAATAACATTTAATTACATCAAAAATCCAAAGAGTTAATGTACTTATAATGGCATGAGATATACATTACATGTTGTTGTGAAGATCAAGAGTGATAATGGACGTGAAATAACTTTTTTAAACTGCAGAAGGTTATTCAAACATAAGCTATTTTATTTATCTGTTTGTTTCTGATGGATAGGTATCATTTTCTAAATCCTTACTGCAATTAGCTTTGATTCATTCAGATGAAAACCTCTGACATAGAACATGATTTATACAGAAGTGACTGACTAATTTCAAGAGAAGACTTGCAACCTTAAACATTTTGTCCTGCCTAACAATCTTTTTTTTTTTTTTTAAATCTTTTTTTTTTTTTTTTTTTTATTTGCAAGAGAGAATGAGAGACAGAGAGCATGAGAGGGAGGAGGGTCAGAGGGAGAAGCAGACTCCCCGCTGAGCAGGGAGCCCGATGTGGGACTCGATCCCGGGACTCCAGGATCATGACCTGAGCCGAAGGCAGTCGCCTAACCAACTGAGCCACCCAGGCGCCCAGTCCTGCCTAACAATCTTTAGAGATGACTTGGATTAGCGTCTTCAAATTTGCATAAACTCAGAGAAAAATGCTCTTCAAAGAAAAAAAGAATAGCCTTCTAGGCACAATACTTTCGGATAATTCCCCAAATGTCGAAACTTCTGTTGTTTGATTCTATTGCAAGTTGCTTAATAGATATAAAAGAAGCATTTTAAATTAATATTTACACATTCCATATGAACAAAAAAAGCAATAGATGGCATATAGAAATGGCAACAACAAAAAAAATCCAATGAGGATGGACAGGAAATTGTTGGAGGGATTGCATCTAGTTTTCAAGACAATGGCAGAGTAGAATGATTACGTAGTGTCCATTAGGTTCTGTGGGGGCATTCAGAAGACTCACATTGCACCATTTCCTTAAGGAGCTAAGAATTTGGTTAAAGAGGTGAGCCAACTGGACCTCCAAACCATTCAACAAACATTTGCTGAGCACTAAATAAGGCCAGGCTTCGTAATGTGTTTCACAGAAAAGAAAGTAATAATTCCTGCTTTCATGGAGCATCAAGCTTGGTGAACAATCTGTCATAATTTATAAATCACTTTGTGACTGATTATTGGAATCAAATCAGTGGTGACAAATTTTCAGCCTTTAAAAAAAAAATGTATTTAGCACTGCCAAATTTAGTGTATAAAGTGAGTGATCAAATTGGATAAGATGATTCTAATTGAGAAAAAAAAACTAGCTTTAAAATAAGGACATATATTTTCTTATGTTCCTGATCAGCTGTCACTGAAGGTGAGTGACAAGAAGGCCCAGTATTGAACTACCCAAGGTGGCCACTGAGAAGGACAGCCTGTTTGAAGGTCTAAATGGGTACAGTCATTTAAAAAAACTTTATTTCTCTTTTGATACATCCCTATTAGGGTATAAAAATCATCTGTAGTATGTATTTATTATAATCATATTTTCACTCAAAGACCACATTGCCTAGTCAATTAATTCTAAACAAATTATTATGCTTCAAATGAATGCCAACTAAGTGGGAAAATACAAAGCAAGGATCAAACATAGCTCCTCCATCCACTGGGCACATAACCTCTAACCCAAATAGATGGTAGAGCTTGTTAGTCAGACACAAATCACAGCTAAAATGCAGGCATAGATCATAACATCCATAACTGATTTCCATCTGATATTCTCAAAGGGACTGACTAGAGATAACACTTCATGAGAGAAAATTTTACTTTTCTTTTTACCCAGAATAAATTTCCACTCTTCTATTCAATCTGATCATTACATAGAATCAAAGTTTTGGAGGATGGGAGAAACTATAATACCTTTAATTTTACACATTTTAAAAATACATACATGTACAAATAGAATCAGAAAACAACAATAGTAAGCATTTGTTCAGCACTTCCTAATGCTAGGTATGATTCTTAGTGCTTTAATTTACATGATTTTTATTTATGATTTTATACTCATATTAGCCTATGAGGGAGGTGCCTTCATAATGCACATTTTACAAATGAGGGAAGAAGCATAGGATGGTGAAATAACTTGCTGTTAAGTCACATAACTAGCTAAGGAGTAGACATGGGCTATGAGCTTTGAACAGGGCTCCTGCAGCCACATTAACTTGCTTTTGTGCTGAGCATGGCAGGAAGCTTCTCTGGCTACCTCTACACACATGCTTGTCAATGACATTGACCAGGAAGTGTTGTGTGTGTGTGTGTGTGTGTGTGTGCGCTTGGTTTTTTTTAGGCCTTCATTTTATCCATTATCCGCACTTGAATCTATATGAACTCTCACTATGACATCCGTATACCACTGCCAAATACATTTTCAGTACACACCCTTGTCACAGCCTAAAGTTGAGTCAACCGTACAATGACAAGTCAACCCTCATTGTGCAGTAGGTGTTACGGTATCATAGGCAGTTTTAAAGCACATGCTAAATTTGAGATTTGGGGTCAGAATTTTTGTATTGTTTATGATAAGGAATTTAAATAATTGCTTGATAGTAGGGCTCTGACTTTAATATATATATTTGCTATTGGTCTTTCTGGATTTGAGAGCAATTTGATGACCAATAATCTAGAAATTGTAACAGAAATTTAAAAAATAATTTGCAACTACTTAGAATCTCTGTGACTCAAGGTTTTTTTTTTAAAGAATTACATAATAAAGGGCACCTGGGTGGCTCATTTGTTAAGCATCTGCCTTTGGCTCAGGTCATGATCCCAGGGTCCTGGGATCCAGCTCCACATCGGGCTCCCTGCTCCCTGGGAGGCCTGCTTCTCCCTCTCCCACTGCCCCTGCTTGTGTTCCTGCTCTCGGTATCTCTCTCTCTCTCTCTCTGTCAAATAAATAAATAAAATTTTAAAAAAAAAGAATTACATAATAAAAATAACACCACTAACAAAAAAAAAAAAAGGAGCTGGATCTTAAAGCTGATAAAACATAATTTCTATATAAAACCACCCCTTCAGTTGTATTTATTTAATTAATTAATTAATTAATTAATTTGTTTGTTTTTTAAGATTTTATTTATTCATTTGAGACACAGAGATACAGAGAGAGAGAGAGAGCATGAGCAGTGGGAGAGGCAGAGGGAGAGGAAGAAGCAGACTCCCTGCTGAGTCAGGAGCCCGATGTGGGACTCAATCCCAGGACCCTGGAATCATGACCTGAGCCGAAGGCAGACGCTTAACCATCTGAGCCACCCAGGCGCCCCCAGTTGTATTTATTTAAAACAACCCATCGTGTTCTATGATTGGCCTAATAAAAAGTAAATATTAAAAAAAATTATTGAGCAATGCTATTGCAATAATCACTTTCTATTTACTATCTCATTTAGCTTTCACAATGATCATATTAATCCCATTTTATAAAAGGAAAAGTACAACAACCCTAATGCTTAGAAAGGGTTAGTTATTCATACACCCAGGATATTTAAACACAGAGCTCATGTACTTAGCCCTTGGAATAAATCTCTAACAGTAAAATACTACTTGATTTGTTTTATGTGTTGGCATATTCCATGAGATTTCACTTTTATGAGTTATTCCAGGAAAACTTGATATCAAAATCTAGATCTCAAGATGTCTAGATTTGAATATAAGTTATCTATTTTGTAGTGAAGAAACTGAAACTAGAGAGTGGTAGTGACATGTGTCGGGTCACTCAGCTAAATGGTGTAGAATCCATGACCAGAATTTAGGTTCTCAAACTCCTACGGCAACAGCCTTTTCTCTGTATAATAGCCTATTTTTGTATAGACTGTACAGTCTATTGAAACATTTGAACCAAGAGTCTCTTCTTGCAATTCAGCCATAAGATAATGGCTTGATTCTATCACCCATCAGACAGTTTGGTGTCCTAGACTCTGCATGGTAAAAGTTGAGACTCACAGTTTTCCAACCATGAACTACTCCTTAGCTGAAACTCTGGATAGATTAATAAGGCTAGTTTCATTCTTTTGTTACAGAAGGATAATTTGAAATTAAAACCAAACTTCAAATCCTCCAAACCTCAAGTGATTATGGGAATTCCTTTAAAAATAAAACCAGCAAATCAAATGCCTATTTTATCCTTTACCATTCAGACTTTCACCAGATAAAGCAAGAAACTCAATTTCTGTAACACTATGAACACCATCCCATTACCACTACATAAATTAAGAGATCACACTTTAATTTTTTTTTTCCCCAGTGAACTAAAATCACAAACTATCCCTATTTATTTAGGAACTGTATACAACCAAAATAAGAAAATACTATGTGAGTCATTACCACTCAAGGTTTTTTAATATGACCCAGATGAGCAACAGGGGTCAGAAAAGAAAAAAACAAAGTGAAAAAACCCACAGACAATCCAGTTTTTGTTTAAGATGCTATTATACAATGAAGACAGGTTTTTAAGTACATATTCCATAACTATTAAATTTCTCTGATAGATTACAAACTTTTTATATGTCTGTCTTAAGGCATGATTGTTACATGGTAAAATTTGTGTCAATCCGTACTTCATATCTTTTGCTTCACACTGTCTTATTTGTCCATTTTAAAATGCCACCAAGGATAACATATACTTACTATTTTCATAAAATCACTCCTAGACTGCAAGTTGAGGGATCGGGCAAGGCATGTGTGTGGGAAGCAGGAAAGATTACATCAAGAGAGCTTAATTCCTGTCACCCCAAAGACCAGATGCAACCAAGAGAAAAAGCCTTCTCTTTAAAAGGCGCAAGGCAACTGTTGTTCCTAATTGTTCTTCTTTCTGTTTTTGCGTCAAGGTGGGGTGGGTAGGTTTGTGTGTGCATTTTTTTTTTAAGCCAAAGAGGAGATTTTTTTTGCATGTAACATTTACCACCACGTTTTGTTTTTTTAAACATGATTTATGCTTTTAGAGAGGTTCATTTTCAGAAGAAATCTGAATGAGGACACCGTCTGTAGAAAGACATTCCAATGAACTGGTTAGGCAAGTAGTTGTTTGGAAGGAACACTGCCTCGGGGCTCAGGAGGCAGATGGAGGTAGCAGTGGAGGAGTGGGGAGTACCAAGACTCAGTCCCTTCTCCCTTCTCCGGCTCCAGACAGGACTCATATTCATGACTCATCTTCAGGAGTACAATCCCTCACTGCCCACCTCCCCTCCACAGAAAGCACTGATGAGGAAGTACTCCTCTTCTCAAAATGAAAATGTTGCTTCTGTGTACTCACTTTTGCAAGGCCCCCCCACCCCCTTGACCTAGAGAGAATAGAAGGAAAAGAAAGTCCCTAACTCTTTAGATTCCACACCACGGAGTGATTATTTAGGATGGGTTTTGTTATATGTGTCAAACAGGGCACATTCGTTTTATAGGTTTTCACTCATGGTTCTGGAAAATGTGTGTGCCTGCGCTGTGTTTCCATCAAAGTCATACGAAGACACAAAAGAGTTTTGGCAAGACTGCATTCAGAAACAAGGATGGGTGATTTATCTGTTACTAAGGATGAAGGCATGGAGTTATCAACCAGTCCAATTCCATGCTTTTACACATAAGGAAAATACGACTCAGAAGGGGAAGTTATTGGTCCATCAACAGCCAATTAGTGGCAGCAGAATGAGGACTAGAAGCCCAGACTTCTGACTCCTAGGTCAGTGGCTTCTCACTGAAACTCACGACTGCTGAAGTTTGAGGGCTCTTCAAAATGGAAGAGACTCCCATAATAACCCTTCTAATCAGAAATAATCAATCCACCTTGGGTTTTTTGGGTTTTTTTTGTCTTTTTGCTTTTTATCTCTATTCCAGTTTTTTATCAACATGGTTCTCATTTTCTAGTTAGTGGCCTATTCGCCTATTCCCTAAAGTAAAGGGACTCTCATTTTCATCTATGTTCCTACTTTAAGAGCTGAGGAAGAAAAAGTAGATAATGAACAGGTTCTTATCTGAAAAAAAAATAGTCACAGCTAAAAAAAAAGACACAATCTCTTAATCCCAACACACCTACTTCTCTTAACAATAAGCACATGACACTGCAGAGTTTGGGGACATATGCACATGCAGGCACCTCCACATCTCCAGCAACCATTCTCTAGTTGCCCATACTCTGTATCCTATAATCAGTTCAGCAAGACCACCATGTTAGAATGTATCCCTTTCTTCCTTGATCTGACCCCAACTCAACTATTTGTCTATTTTCTCATTCCTTCTCTTCCCTGTTGAGTTCCAGCCAAAACTTCCTTCCAATACACAATTTACCAAGTTAACTTATACACTTAACTCAAGGGGTCTCAAACTGATAGCCCACATATATGTTCGGTGGGTCCAGGGAACTTAACAAAAATAATAATAATTTGCATTACTCTAAGTGAGGCAAATATTCTCCAGTTCTTACTTACCATCATTTCCCGTTCTCTTGCATTGAATGCTTCCCACATTTAAGGCTGCTCCCTAACTAACTTAGATAGTTCTCAAGGTCTAAAGTACTTTCTCTTTCTCCTCTTTCACATGGCCAGTATGTTTCCTAAGCTTTTACATAGACATGATTATCAGAATTCCTGCTGAGGTTTGTCTATATTCTCCTCTGGTGCTTACCACTTTCTATCTTGATAAGAATTGTTTGTTAAGTGTCTCCTGTCTGGTAATAAATTGTGAGGTCCTTGGGAATAGAATATGCTCTTTACTTATTCATTCATTCCTCAGAATGTCTCAATTATAGAAAGCAGCAAATGTTGGCTAGGTGCAGGACCACTGAGTTGCTTAATGCCTAAAAGTTATGATGCTTTTTGAGTATGATGTGAATACTGTCCCCAAAGTTATAAAGCCCAGCAGTCATTGCTGATGACTAAATTGGTCTATTGTCCAATATGGGTACCCATTTGTCACCTTGTTTATTTATCTCTCAATAGGTAAGCAACAAATATTTTCTTGGATATGATTTAGATCATTTATAACCTAGTTCATTAACTTCATAGCTGTCTTCCTCACTGATTTTAAGTTATAGGTAGTGACAGACTTAGCTCTTTTATTTAAACTTTATACCTTTAGCAGCATATCTTGAACTTAGTAAATAATCAGCACATTCTTGTCAAATTGACAAGAATACAAGCATGAAATTTTAGTCTTTTTGCGAGGGAAAAGATTCTTACGAACCTACAATTTAAGAAAACCAGGTATGAGAATTTGTTAACATCTTACTGATGAAGACTTAATAAATGTTTAATTACTTTCCGAAACTATTACATTCTACCTTTTATTTTCTCAATGGCATAACCCAGCAGAACTTTCCACATATTTTAAGATGAGTCACAGCTAAAAATGTCTATTTTAAAGTAGTGACTGGCCTAGAAGTTTCTTCTCTGTCATTATGGCTCTGTACCCTTGGGCAAGTCACTCTGCACTCAGAGCCTGAGTTTCTCAGCCTATAAAAATACATATGTTAAAATATTGGATTGCACCAGTGTTTCTCCAACATCAGAAAATTACCTGGAGGCCTTATTGAAAGACTGTCGCCCTCCCTCTTCTAGTTTCTGATTCAGCAGATCTGGAGTGGAACCCAAAATATTTGCGTCTTTCAAAGTTCCTGAGTGTGCTGGCCAGAGATCACATTTTGAGAACCACTGAACTAAACTGTTTTGGAATCCACACAGCTCTGACTTTATTCACACTAATATTCAAACCCAGGGATATCTGGGTATCCAATTCCAAAGTTTGTGCTCTGGAGTAGAGAATATTTTATTATGTTAAGATTACTGAATGACACCCAAATAACTAAAATAAAATACTATTTAGTAATGAAAGTGAAAATGTTTTCTGTGAGTTCTTGAGACCTGAATGGACACCAGAGTACATGAGCTTTTAAAAGAAATCTGCTTCAAAATTTGACTTAATTTGAAGAAAACTCAACTCTATCTAGTTTCAAATGGGGAAAAAATGGGCTTAATGGATTTTATAGCATACTAGTATATCTTCAGATATTACCTTCTTTTTTTGAAATACAAAAATACAAATCAATGCAAATATTGCTTTTATCGGCATCAGTAATTGCTCTACTTGGGATTAATAATTTCCTGTTTCCAGATTTATCATATTCTAAGAAGTAATAGTAATGACCATCACTACTGAGAGCTGACCTCATACAAGATGTTATGTTAACGGCTTGACATGTCTCATCTCAATATGCTAAATAGCTTTGCTCTGGTATGTCACCAATATCATCATCCTCATCTTGCAAGTGGGTAAAATGAAGCTCAGAAACATATCAGAATTTAGCCAAGGTCATCCACATAGTGAATGAGAGATCTGGATTCAAAGGCAGGCAGCAAGCTCCTCCAGAGCCTGAGCTCATCAGCACTATCTCTAATAGGAGATAGAAAGGTGGGTCTACTAATCCAGAAAGTTAGGTTTAATCCAGAGTCAACCATAAACCCTAGTGGAAACATTGGAGAAATTCACCCTAATCAACTTGGATCTTAGTTTTCCTATCTATTAAAGGAAAGCTAGAGTAAAACTACATCATGTCTACTGTTTCTAACATTCTAGAATTTTCTGAGTTTTATAGATAAAATAATATTAAACTGGTCGCTTGAAGGAACGAACAGGTGACTCACAGCATATTACTTCAAAAACAAATCAGATTCTCTCTAAACCAGCATGATAGAATTTCAGACTCATAGGTTTTTAAGAGGATGTAAGGTCAGAACCAGCTCCTGTGTTTCTGCTGAAATCCCTTTCTGTTTATCTGCCCTCTTCAACTTTGTTATTCTGAATGCATACACACTAAGCACAGTGTCTTAAGTAACATTGCTGAGGTTACACCAAAGACAGGTGTTAGGGGAACTATTTCCCTAGGGCTATCATTTCCAACTCTCCCTCCTCAAAAACAGAGGGAGGGGATACAAGGAAAAGGGTTTCTTTTCAGATTAAACACAGCGACTGCAAACACCTTCCCCTAGGCAATAAATTCTCTGCCAGTGCGTGCTGCAGTTTACCCAAACACCAAAGCAAAAAGCAAACAGCCCCTTTTGTAAGGGAGGGGCTGTCACCTGTAAGTGATGTTTGTGAATTTCTAGAGAAGAAGAAAAAAGAAAAGAAAAGAAAGAAAACCCTTTCCCTTATTTTATTAAGCAGACTGTTTGTTCAAGGTTTGAAATGCATACTTGTGTTTAAGGTAAAAGTCCCTGGCTTGGCAATCTTGAACAAAGTGGTGCCTTCTGATTGGCTACACCGCACAAAGAATAGAACAGGAAAACAGTCTGCTCTTCTGGGGACATCTGAACTCAGTCTAATCTGAGTGGATATTGGGCCATGTCATAAGCAACATAAGTAAAAACAAAACCCATCTTCCAAAAAGTGGAGGGCTTTTTCTATGCGGAATATATTTTGTTTCATTTGTTTTCATAGAGCTAATAAACAAAAGCTTATTTGGTACAAATTATGGTTGAATGATTATTTTAATGATAGTAGCCAAGGGGTAAGGGTAGTAAAGATCCTAAGAGCAAGGGTTAAGGAGTGCTGCACAGAAAAGGAGAAAATGTATGTGCATTCCCATGTTCAGGGCTAACCCTAGGGGGTATATATATATATATATATATACCCCCATATATATGCTGTGTATATATATATATATATATATATATATGATGATATATCATATATTCATCTATATTCATATTCATATATATATCATATTCATATATATACATATATATATATGAAATACACTGTGTACTCTTCTTTCTTCACCCCTTTCTTCATATCATTCCCATCCCAGTGATTAGGCCTGCTCACTGCACTCAGAGATGCTCCATTCTCCAAGATGTCTTACTCATCTCCAGTCAAAACTACCATCCCTTCCATAGATCACAATCAAAGTTATACAAAGAGGGACTGTTTCACCTCTATGTGCAAATGACTAGTCACCCAAAAGTATTTGTATTTTTTAAAAAGAGATAGTTTAACCAAAATTGATTCAAGTTTATAGACACTTCTGCACAGTTGTATGAGTATAAATTGAAAATAAACTCATGAAAAGAAATTTGATAATAAGTATCAGTAACACTGGTGTTCATACAATCTTACTCAATAATTACACTTATAAGCATCTAGTGCAAGAAAATACTCTCTATATAAATATTGTTAAAAATCTATGAGTAAAACAACAGTTAAATCATTGTATATCTATGTAATGACATAACAGAGCAATTAAAGTTGTCTTGAAGACTAGTAAGAGAAATACGTTCACCACTGAATGCAAAAAAAGTAGATTATAATTTTATATATGATATGATCTGAATACATCTTATAAATCCATTCTTACAAGGAAAAAACTGGAAAAAAATGAATAGTTTTATAACTCATCACTAAGTAGAGATTACATATGCTTTTGATACTTCTAAAGTTCTTTTTCATTAGTATGCGTTGCTTTTATAATCAGAAATTTATTAATTTGCATTATATTATGAAAAGTAATATATACTCACCTATCTCAGAGTTCTTATTTTAAAAAAAAGCATAGACAGACAAGTGATAACACAAATAATTTTTGAATGACTATATTTTTATATGCCAGGAACTTTGAATGAAAACAAATCAGATAATGAAACAAACTATTACAATTCTCTGAGGCCAATATTAGGTATTATTGTCTATCCATAAAAATGAGGAAAGAGAGGCTCATAGAGATTATCAAGTTCACACAGCTAAAACTGGTAAAGACAGAATTCCAACCACAGTATATCTGGCTAAAAATCTTATGTCATAATACTAAAGTAAGTAATAAACTGTAAAATCCTGTTACATAGAATGTAGTCATCAAAGTAAAAACAAGAACAAAAAAACAACCTTGCATCCAGTCTCCCTACCCTGAACTGTAGTGTTTCTCTGGAAGACCTGACAAGGAGGAAGTAGAGATGGGAGAGAAGTAGGACACTTGGAAAGGAATGAGGGAATGCGTGGGAGGAACAAAAAGACGGTAGTAGTGGAGATGTGAGGGTGGCTGAGAGGCCTTCCTTCATGTGAGCTCCTGATATTGGTGTCAGACTTAGAATTGGCAGATATTATGCATTTCAGATGCCTGGGAGACCAAGACATACAGAAAATAATTGCTGTTTATATGAAATATCAAGGATCATACCCCTTCCACCTTTTGAGCCAGGAGAAAGCACATAGGGAGGGAAATTGAGAATTTTTGAGTGACTCATGCAGCAATGTTGTTCACCAGCCCTTTATAGCCTGACTAGACTGAATTACTGAAGAATACTTTGTTCACAGAGTATGTGCTTCTTATTTATACATATGAAGAATGAAATTTATCAAATGAGGACAAAACAATTGGCATATCAAAAACAATTTTGACACAATTCTACAATTTTAGAAAACATCTATAGATGTGGTTCATATTGAGTTATGGTGAGTCAGCGTGTGTGTCTGCGTGCATGTGTATGTGTGTGTGTAGGCAGGGAGGGAGAAAAGGTTGACAGAGGTTATGGAGGGAATGTTTATAAATTTATATTTTAAAAAATTGAGCAAATTAGAGCTCTGACATGATTTATGGTCCTGCTTAGAAAATATAAGTACTTATTGTTCTTTGAAAAAAAAATCATTCTGATGAACAAAACCATCCATAGAATTCCCTATTCTTCCTGATAGTATTCAGTCAGAATTATAACTTTAGTATGAAGGAAAAACAACATCAATGATAAATATCCTATTCAATAAAATAGACTTGAGTTCTTTAAAAATACATTTGACATTGAAAGCAAAAATTATAACACTGTCTGATGGAGTGTTCAATGTACATAGATGTAATGTATATGACAACTACAACATCATGGGGGAAGGTTATGAAACCAATATTGTGGTAGGTTTTCCACATTCCATTTGAAGTGGTAAAATATTGATTCTTAATAGACTATGAGAAATTATGAATATGACAATCCCTAGAGAAACAATTAAAAATATGCAAAGAAATATAGCCAAAACCAAGATAGAATAATTAAAAGGAAATACTAAAAATAGGTCAAGTGATCTAAATAGTGGCAGAGAAAAGGAAAACAAAAGCGCAATGGCGAGAACAAACACACCAAACACAAATGCTATATATATATATATACACACACACACACATATGTGTGTGTGTGTGCATTTATATCATTTACTATACATATATATATAATATAAATACACCAATTAATAGAGATTGCCAAAATAGATAAAAAGCAACCAACTATACATTGTAGAAGCAACTCCACTTCGAATATAATGATAAATATAGGTTAAAAGTAAAAGGATGAAGAAAAGATTTACCATGACAACACTATTCAAAAGTTAGATTGGTTACATTAATACAAAAACAAAGTAGACTTCAGAACAAAGTACATCACCAGGAATAAAGAGTAATATATAATGACAGAAAGATTAATTCACCAGGAAGATAAAAACAATACACCTAAAAATAGAATTTCGATATATATGAAGCAAAAACATGCAGACTTGAAAGGAAAAAGAGACAAATCCAATATTGGAGTTGAAGACTTCAGTATTCATCTCTTAGTAATCAACAGAACTTAGTAGGCTGAAAATAAGCAAGGATAGAGAAAAACTGCATAATACCATAAACCAATGAGCCTCAACTGACGTTTATAGAACACTCCGCCCAACAAAAACAGAATTCACAGTCTTTTTAAGCGCCCACAGAACATTCATCAAGATAAACCATATCTTGACTCATGAAATGAACCCTAACAAATTTCAAAAATAGGAGATCAAACAAAATATGTTTTCTGATCATAATGGAATCAAACTAGAAGTCAGTAATGGAAAGATAACAGAAAATACCCAAATACTTGGAAATTAAACATGCTTGTAAATACACACAGGTCAAAGTGAAAGTCTCAAGAGAAATCATAAAATATTTTAAACTGAACAATATAAAAATAAAACATGTCAACATTTAGGGGATGCCACTAAAGCAGAGTTTCATGGGAAATTTATAAACGTAAATACTAACATTAGAAGACAAGAAAGATCTCAATTCAAAAATATAAATTTTTAATTTAAGAACCCTGAAAAGGAAGAACAAAATAAACTCAAAGAAGCAGAAGAAAGTAAGACTAGAAATAATAAAGTTGAAAACAGAAAGACAATAGAGAAAAACAATGAAACCAAAAAGCTGAGCTGGCTCTTCGAAAGATCAATACAATTAATAAATCTCTAGTGAGACTGATGATAGAGAAAAAGAGAGAGGACACAAGTTACCAATATCAGAAATGAAACAGGAAGATATTACAGATCCCACAGACATTATAAGCTTAGTAAGGGAATACTCTAAACAATTCTCCATACAAAACTTCAAAACTTTGAGGCAATCAACCAATTCCTTACAAATCACTATTTATTTTTTTTTAAAGATTTATTTACTTATTTTAGAGAGAGAGAGTGCACACACACAGACATGGGCAGGAGTCACAGAGGAAGAAGGAGAGAGAAACTCAAGCAAACTCCATGCTGAGTGTGGAGCCTCACGTGGGGCTTGATCTCACGACTGTGAGATCATGACCTGAGATCATGACCCAAGCGGAAACCAAGAGTCGGGCGTTTAACCCACTGCACCACTGAGGTGCCCCTACAAACCACTATTTATGAAAACTTACTCAAGATAAAATAAATCATCTCAATAGTTCTATAACAATTAACAGAACTGAACTTATAATTAAAGAGCTTTCCAAAAAGAAATATCCAGGCCCAGAGGGTTTCATTAGCAAATTCTTCCAAACATTTCAGAAGAAATAATATCAATTCTATATAATCTTTCCTAGAACATAAAGATACCGCACACAAAGCACAAACACAGAAATCACACTGAGGTTCATGAACAATAAAACTGGCAAGATGAAAATGACCATGCATCATGATTGCTAATACCATCTCTCAATGGTGAGCTTAACCTTCGTTTGCTTTAAACTGTAGTTTCTTTCCTATCTGAGTCCAAACCTTTAAAGCCTACAAAATTCTACCTAGTCTTATCATTTTATAGATATTATAAACAACGCTGTAATGAAGCCTTCATTTCTGTGTATATGTGTGTGTGTTGTGTGTACGTATATCAGTATGTAAGTATCTGTGTGTGTGTGTGTGTGTATACTTATTTACATATCTTGAATTTTTTTGTGAAGAAAATGCCTAAAAGTGGCACTTATGGATGAAGGGTAAGTACCTTTAAAATTAAATAAACTAGAAGAGGCAAATTGGCCTCCAAATATATCAATTTATATTCCTGCCCAAAGTGAAAAGATTCTCTGTTTCTCAACAATTTCATCAGCACTGGATATCATCAAATCATTTAAATTTTTGCTGACCAGGTAGATGATAATCTGACACAATCTATGATGATAACCAATGAAACTCATTGTTGGAATTCACAATTTTTTTATTATTAGAGAAATTGAATATTTTATGTCTGTTAAACATTTGTGAATTACTTAGACTCTTTGCCAAGAGCAGGGACTTCATCTTTCTCTTATTAATTTTTAAATGTTTAGGTTGTTAAGGCCATTAAACCTTTGCCGTGTGTTATAAACTTTTCAAATTTACATTTTGTCCTTTTTTCTATAGAAATTACTTCTTAGCCAAATGTTTGAATCTTCTCTTTTAAAACTTCTGCGTGTTACCTGATAGTTTTTTAATAAATTATTCTCATAATAGTTATCCAAACTTGGACCTCTTTTCCCTTCCCTGTTTTGATCAATTTGACTCATATTTCAAGACCTAAAAATATCACCTTCTCTGTAACATATTGCCAGTCTTTTCAGGCACAATAAATCATTCCTTTTGTGTCTTTAAAAAATAAATAAATAAAAATAAAAAAATGAAAAAATACATACATGTGAGTAATTTTGTACACATTGGCTCATTTGCTGTATTATGGTATTCTCAAAGCTAGAGACCATGATTTGTTCATCTGTTTCACAAAGAACAGAGCATGCAGTAAGTACTAAGGAAATGCTTGTGGCTACATCTAGTATATATACTTGAAATCTTATAGGAATCTTGGATCATTTAAGATGTAAGGCAGTATACATGGTGCTATGGCCTAAGCCTTTCCAAAACACCCACTATCTGCTCTTTGAAATGCAGAGCTGAAGACTCTTCATGTATATCTGGGATGCTACAATAAGAATTTACAAAGCTGGATGGTTTTAGATAATTGCCACTTGAATCACACGGGAAAAACCCAGTTCAACTAAATAGGGCTTCCTTTAAAGCACAAAGAACCAATAAATGCAAAAATAAAAGTTACGTATTTTCCATCAATCATTCCAGGAGAACATTTAAGTGTTGATGCCCTTATCTCCTTCTTGAAGATATGACAGGCATGTTTAGACAGTTTGTAAATAAGGCAAGGCTGAGATATAAAGGAATATATTAGACAGTAGAATCAAAAGCCAACAGGATCTTGGAAACACAGGCTAAATTATGAAAAAATTTTGAGAAATCTCATCACCTTCATTTGCTAATTCAATGTAGTTCATTCTTCAGTGACAGTAAAATCATTCCGATGAAGAAGGCACATACATTCTCTGCAACTCAAATTTCCTTTGTTAATAATCAGAGAAAGACATTATGACTCTATTTCATGACTAATTACTAAGGTGAAGGTTGTATCAAAAAATCGATAAAAATGGGATGCCATTCTCAATTTCAAGATTTCTGTCCTTAATAACCTGACATGTTTCATGTCCCCAGATTCATATTTCTTGCATAGTGAGAACATGCTTGGCGGAGATCCCAAATTTTTAAAATATTATATGCAAAAGGAAAGTAATTTATGTGCAGAGTTTTAGATCTATTTAGTTATTAACCTCTACATAAGAAAAGTGAAAATATGCTACCAAGTAGCAGAAGCTGTCTGTTTAAAGGACAAGGAATCTAAGAGGATCCTAGTTCTTACTTTCCAAACCAGAATACTAGTTATAGGATCCTGAGCATGTCTACCATTTTGCCACTCCTGTTGCTGAGGACTGTCACTGTTGCACATTCCCATCGATGTGTCCTCCACACGTGGACATAGATGAGGATGTTGGAATGGTCATAAGACGAGGGAAGACACAAGATTCATACAGACCTATAACTTACTAGCAATATCTCACTTCTTTGGATATTAAAAACAGAACAGCCACAGAGAGGCAAGCTTAAGTCATCAAGTTCCTTCTCCCTCAACTTGTAGATTTCTTTCAATATCCTTGTTCCTAAGTGACCTATCACTGGGAAAATCACATTTCATTTTATTTTCCAGCTTTTTCTGGATCATTTCAGTCCCTATTTCCTTGCAATGTTTCTGGGTCTTATTTCCTGATTTTGTGTTACCCTCAATTTAAGCTGGTAAACAATTCCAAGCTTGAAGGTGCTAATAAGTGATGGGACGAATGTTTTATCATCCGTCATTACTGATGGTGACCTGTGCCTCTTCAGAGGAGGCAAAGTGTGGAGACTCTGCTATAGGATTATCTCGTGGAGGAGGAGTGGTTTCTCCACACAGACATCCCTAATGCTCACAGAACAGACAGGTACTTAAGAAGAAATAGAACTCAAGTTCCTCTCAAATACAATACCCTGGAGGAAAAATGAGAAAAGAAAAGATCAAGTCCAGTAGTATGGGTAGGATACTGACACTGCTGTTGAGTACACATGTCATCCTAGAAAAGTTATTTAACCCGTTTTGCCTTTGATTAATTTATAAAACAGCGATAATAAATTCTACCTCACAAAGTGATTGGAAAGATTAAATATCAAACGTGTTAATTGCCACCGACTATTGATGCTTAAGGAAAAGGTAGTTTCAAAATTTGTAATTTAGAATTATAACAGGAAAATCTGGATCAATTTCAAATTGAACACACTGTTTCAATCAGTCCTCCTAGTAGCATTGTTAAAAATCTATTTAAAAGAATCAATATCGTGTGTGTGTGTGTGTGTGTGTGTTTATAACTGACACTCAGGAAAAAAATATTGAATGCAAATGGATAATCCTTTTAAATATCAGTATTTCTTAAATAACAATAACCTCCAACCCGTACAGCAGTGCATTCTTAGACACTTATCATGAGGGCAATGACATCTATGTAGTTTCTTGACTTTCTCCCCTTTATTTTTCCTTTTTCAAACATCATTGTAGAACTTCCATGACTCTCACTCAGATACTCCACTAGGATTTCTTTAAAGTTTCCTTTAGCTGATTTGTAAAAGCACCAAAATGGACGTTAAATAACTAAAGTTTTGCTCAGATGGCAAACCTGGGTACTTTCCAACAGAAGTGAGAAAACAGTGGAAGTAAAGAATAAAGTACCTCAGCAGCGTAGCATCTTCCAATTGACAGACCATAGTTACAAGGGAAGGAATACGAGAGGCAGAGGGGACAGGAAGCTTTGCCGCTGTGAATGTTCAAGAAGAGAACAGTCCTCTGACAGGAGATATTCTAGAACTGTGCTACCCAATATTCTACCAACTAGACACATGTGGTCACTTAAATTTTAATTTAATTTAAATTAAGTTCCTCAGTTGCACTAACTACATTTCAAATGCCCAAAGGATACAGGTGGCTAGTGGCTACTGCATTGAACAGTACAGAATATAGAACATTTACATCACTGAAAGAAAGTTCTCTTGGACAGGACTGCTTGAAAGAGAACTTTTTGACTTTTTAAGATAACTTCCAATTCTCATTTCACAGGACTTCAAAATTTCCTGAGGGCCTATTATGTGACAGCTACTGTAACAAATGCTGAGCATGACAAAATATGGCCCCTGTCCCCTTGAGAGACAGAGAAATAAACAATGATAAGATTGTATAATAAGTAATAGGACTAAAAATAGGCCTAGGTTGCTTCAGAGGAATGGTCTCTAACTCAGACTGGTGGCGAATAGTGATATGGAAGTTTTCCCAGAGAAGACAGGATATACTGTTTGTTGAGGGACAGAGAAGAACTGGCTAGAGGGGGAAAACAAAAACAAACACAAAAACAAACACACAAAAAAGATGTTCCTAAGGAGAGAATTTCTAATAATATAAAAAAATAAGAAAGGGCATGGCACATTTAGAAACCACATGCTTCAGTGTGTGAAAGCATGTGAAATAAGAGTAGAAACCATAAATAAAAAGGCTTGACTCTCCATTTTAAGCTTTATATAAATTCACCTGCTTTTATGAGTTCAGGAATCAGAACAGAAAATCCCTGGAGAGAATATAAAAGAAAGGTTTGCCTAGGCTTTTGCTACCTATCAAGAGGTGATATTATTAAGTGAACTGGAGATATCCTAATTTTGAAGTCACTCTCAAAGCAGAATTTACCCCTACATAGGTTTAATTGTAATACATTCCAAGGCCTTGAGTGACCTGCCCCTTGGATTTATCCATCCTTTTCCTTTCACTAGCTCAAAGATAACAGAGAACTGTGTCAGTATTAGAACAGAAGGGGCCACTGAAGAATAGTTATATTCCTTTTATCAATTTAGGGGCAAAACATCAGTATATTTGCAAAGTTACAACTTTATATTTTTGGCTCTTTCCTCCTCCCTTTCCTGACACACCTTCTCCTAATATTTAAAAAAAAAAAAAAAAGTACAATTCCAGATAAAAAAAATAGTGAAAATTCCAGTAAAATCTTCTATTAGATAAGACAGGCAAGATATTTTTAAAGTGATTTTCAAAATCATGTTGACACATGATCTATGAAATCCCCACCTTTTTTTCTAGCTCTTTTCCACCTGTTTTTCTAGAAGGATTTGTTTGTTTGAGTTGTGTGTGTTTACAGAAAAAGTAGGATTTTTATGGTCAATGAATAATAATAAAAAAAAAATGACAAAAAAAAAAAACACACACACACAAACAAACCAGCACTATGTACTACAGAAATACAGAAAATTTCATCTAAACATTTCAGAAAAGTGTTTTAATATTATTAACCCATTACACTCCTGGTCTCCCCATTTTACAGATGAGAAACTGAAGCCCAAGGTCATGAGTGACTCACTGGCAAAGCATCCCCCCCCAAAATACTATTTTATGTATTACTTACCTTCTTTCCCCTTATTCTATTACTAGGTACTTAAATCTGTATCTAGATTCACATTGAATTTACTTCCTCCTCCTTTATTTAAGGATAGTTCCATGAAAGAGGCAGCCTGCCATAGTATAGATAGAATTTGGATAGAATTCAGATCTAGACTCTGGTTCTGACTCTAACTTGACCTCTTGTAAAACCCTGGACTGGTACCACCCTCTCCAAATTGGGATACACATAAGGAACAATTCAAATAAAGAACATAAGGGATTATTCCCACCCACCCACCTTCCTCACACCAGTGGAAGCATATGCAGTAAGAAGAGTTGAGGAAGACGCAAAATCCACAAACACTTAATTTTCTCTCTGCTGATCACATTGACTCTCTGCCCAGTGGCCTTGTCCATTCAGGGCCATCTGCCTTTTCATATGCCATGAAATACACAGACTTCACAGAGATGTGGATGGCACAGCCCACAGATTAAAGGAGACGTTCCTGCCACTCACCCACATGGGGTCACTGAGGTCCGAATCCTGCATGCGGATACAGTCCATGCTAATCTCAATCTTGTTTCTTGCACCATTTTCTGATGGTTCATCCACAAAGTTCAAGTCAATGGGCTGAACTGAACATATGGGCCTACCATAAAGGACAAACAAAAGTGTGTTAGGCAAGGAATGGGACTAAAACACAAGCACCCAGTTGACAACAATGATCTCCCTCTCTTTCCTTTGGCAAGGCTCATTCGTTGGAGTCAGAGACTCTAGGTTCAAATCGTGGCTCAAGCACATGCCAAATGTGTTATCTCAGGCAGTTCAAATCTAAGTCCTATTTGTACAGTGGGAATCATGATCCCTGCCCTTGTCAGAGAATTGCTGGGTAGAACATGGGAGAGAAAGGATGTAACAGGAATTGAGTATTTTATACCCTATCCCTTAGAGTACCAAGTACTTTATATTCTTTTATCTTCTGCTGAATTTACTCACTTATCCAAACTTGATCTTAATACAGTAGACAATAATCATTTTCCTAGCAAGGCATAAATGACCAACAAAATTTAGTATTCTACCTTCTCGGGGGGTATTTGTGTTGTAACAGCAAATAAGAGTCTTTAAGCCAAAGGAACAGATTTTGGGTATCAAGGGAGTCACTGGAGAAGTTATTGGGAGTTAGGCAGGAAAGCCTCCCCACCTTTTTTTAATTTCAATTCAATTAATTAGCATATAGTATATTATTAGTTTCAGAGGTAGAATTCAGTGATTCATCAGTTGCATACAACACCCAGTGCTCATTACATCATGTGCTCTCCTTAATGTCCATCACCCTGTTACCCCACCCCCTCCTCCAGCAACACTCAGTTTGTTTCTATGATTAAGAGTCTCTTACGGTTTGAGGAGAGCCCTTCTGATGCTCCAAAATTATACCACCTTGGAATAATGATCTTTTGGTGTTGTAAGCTGAATAAACCTCTACTGAATTTTGAACACAGAAATACTATTGAAGGAAATAAATTTTCCCAACAATATTGACTGGTTTTTATTGATTCTAGAAACATGCCCTAGTGAGCAATATTTTTATAATCTCTATTTATCTATTTATAATAATTCAAGTACAACATGTTTTTGCTTCTTTGATACTCACTGTTCCAGAAAATCCCAGATATGTTGGAAGACCTCTGGACTGAGGAATTCACTTGTCTGTGTGCTCTGGGACATAGTGGATCGGTAATAACTTTCTTTCCAAGAGAAATGAGCTGGGGTTTCTACAAACCTTAAGAGGACAAAAATGAAACTAGAATTACAGTTTCTGTATTTATGATATTGAATATTAAAACTAAAGCATACTCAATCAAGAAATCTCAGGTGACTTTTCAGAACCATGCAGGCATATAAAGCAAATTTCAGAAGTTGCATGATTGGTGTTTCATTGGGCAGTATCATGGATCCCATTTTGCTGTGAAGTCAGATAATCATATCCTATATCAAATTCTTTTGTAACTAGTAATATTGTTACACTCTACACTTCCACTACCCAGCATCTATGTTCTGAAGATTCCAAAAAGAAGATAAATATTCCCTCATTAAGTCTGGCAGCAAGGGTGACCTATTATTAAACCTGTTTTATAAGTGTCTCAACTGATTATCTGTCCATTCTGCCCCTAGCAGGTAAAAAGTAGAATCAGAAAACAAAAAGGAGTTCAGAAAATTTCAATTTCACCTGCAGTAAAATCACTTCTCTCATAACTACCATCTTAGGATTGTGCCCAGGGACAATAAATGCAAACCTCTGAACCTAGATTTTTTTTTTTTTTTTTGAATCACTGGTTAACTTACTTTTATGTGTGTGTGGGTGGTTTTTAATTGGAGTGTAAAATTCTATGTTAGGCTAAAGGATAAGTAAACATCTGAATACGTTGCAAATGAATGCCATTTCTGTTTGCTCCATTTTATTGCTGGGTCCCCAAGTTTGCCTTTACTTAAAAAAATAAATAACCTTGATCCTATATATATGGAGGAAAATGCCAGCTTTCCCAAGTGATGCTGTCTCCAAGTCCGCATATTATCTACACAGATCATCTCAGTCTATGATTCATTGTGATTATCAGTAGACTAATTTTACCCCAGGATGAAATTAGCTAAGCTCTTAATCATTACTGTTAATATTGTAAAGTATTAATAAATAGTGTACCAAGATAGTCAATCATCTTAAATTTGCAAATGAATACTCTGGTCTAGTTACATAATAGAAGATAATAGCATTGTATTTATTGTTGATAATTTCCAAACTATATGGAGAAGCACATTCATTTACTCAAGTTAAACACATAGACAGAATCTATTATTTACTAGGAAGAATAAAGGCCACTGAAAATAAAAAGCAAGTAAGACTGTCTCACTCTCTAGAAGGTATAGAAGGTAAGACAAGAAACCAAACCTCTAATAAAAAAGTAAGAGTATGTATAACACTATGAAAGTACAAAGTTAAAATATATCATCTTATCTGAGGGATCAAAGAAAGAGCCTTAAACAATCTGAAGCAATTAGCTATGCCAGGTAAGGATTAATGATATGAGTGAGCAGTCTATGGCAACAATAAACAAAATACTAAAATGGAAAATAATTTGGTGTATGTGAGGAAGTTGCAAGCAACTCTATGTTAGCACAGTGTAAGATTTGGGGCAGAGGATGCTGGAAAATAGAGCTGGGGAGAGAAGAAGAGAATCATATGCTATGTTCAAAGAAGCTTAAATATTTCAATACTTCTAGTTTTTGCAAAAGATTTTTAAATGAACTTTTTATTTTGAGATCAATATAGATTTACATGCAGTTGTAATGAATTATACAGAGAGAGTTCATGCACCCTTTATGCAGTTCCCCCAATGGTAAGTCACAATTTACAAAACCGTTAAAAATATTATAACCAGGATATTGATACTGCTACAGTGCACTGATCTTATTCAGAAATTCTCAGTTTTACTTGTACTCATCTGCACACATGCACGCATGTATATGTTATATATGTATTTAGTTCTACACAAGTTTTTGATCACACGTGTAGATATCCACCCCCACAGTATTAAAGGATTTGAAGGATGAGACTGACAGAATACATTTCATACTGATAAATTTGGAAGCTGTGTGGAGGAAAGGTCTATAAGCATATCAGTTTATGTGCAAAGTGGTTACACCAGTCTGGGGAACACAATCGGATGCTAGCAGAAGTAAGGATGGAGAAAATGGGGACAAATTCAATTATTAGCAAAAAGGTTAAATCAGACATTGTTTATGTTCACATTTTCTCTCTAGTTTCTCTCTGACTGCTAAAAGACCTTCCCTGTATTTCTGATGTCACCACTAACCAGCTGCAAAACTGTGGAAAAGCCTCCCAGCTCCATGAACTTCAGCTTCCTTGATTGTGACATGGGGATAGTCATCCCTGCTCCGTTGCATCACAGATGCCTACACAGTCCTAAGATTTACTCCGCACAAAGCATTTCCTGGTTCCTTACTTGAAATATAATCTTTCTTCTCCAAACTTTCCTGGCCTTTTGTTGCGTCTCATCAATGCTAATTCATCCTCTATTACTTGTACAACAATTAATCGAGTGTAGAGGATCTTAAGTAACTTGAAGGCAAAGCCCGTATCTCCTTGAATTTCTTAGTTTTATATTTCCTCGAGGTTAGAGTGGAAGGAACATGGGTTTTGAAGTGAGACAGACTTGGGTTCAAATTTTAGCTCTACTACTGACATACTGTAAAGTCATGATCAAGTTACTTAACCTCTTTGTACCTTATTTTCTTCAACTATGCTTCCTTCACAGGGTGGTTGAAAGGCTTACTTGAAATAATGTATTACACATATTCCATATAGTGCATGGTAGTCAATACATTGATTGGATTAGATCAAGTACATAATTTGTACCCAGAAAATACTTACTGAATTGAACTAATTAAATAGCATATTTGAAAGGCTTCTTAAAGCTGTAGAAGTGTCACACAGAAGTAATTATATTAAACCTGCATTATCCCTCATTTCTCTGCAGTTCAAATTGTTTATTCTCTTTCTGTGTCTGTAGGCCCAAACAGTGCTCCCATTACCTCTCATTTTCTCCTAGATCACCTTTATCTCAGGCTTGCTACATTGAATGGGGCAACAGCTCCTCCCCACCCCTACCCCCTACTCCAGGGCCTCAAGCTTTAAGGGGACTTGATTACAAAAGATGGGAGTGGGCTTTGGAATAGATCAGTGGTTTTCATATTGGTTTCATGAAACTCTAGGGTTTCTGGTGCCTCAGTGGGTTCGCCAGATGTAAAGAAATGTCCCTAGTGGTAGGACTCCAGACACTCCTTAACACCAGCAAGTTTGTTGTTCGCATTTTAAGTATATTATTGTTCCGAGCAAGATTTCATTTGAAGAACTGGTTCTGTTAACAATTTAAAACTCAGTGGTCTCAGTTAGAGGATCTCCCAGGTGTTTCCTATGCAAACCGAGAATTGATTCTTAATCTCCGAATAAAGATGGAAAACATTATTGAGAGAAAGGAAGGAAAGAGATCAGCTGGTGCCATAGGGCAGGAAGAGTGAGGTAAATCCTACCTATCTTCAGAGGCTTTGCCCTTGGGTGAATCTCAGTATCAATTTACTCATGGAACAATCACTCTGTTCAAATGGTTTTGTCAAATCAGTCACACCCAAAGTTAGGAAGTCTCAAGTCACTTTTTTTTTTTTTCTTTTCAGCTTGTTTTTCATGGATGAACTATCCTGCACTCTTTACATCAACTCAGCCAAAAAAAAAAAAAAAAAAAAAAAAAAAAACAAAGAACCCTACACTGTAGAAGTCACCTGAAAACCCCCAAAGGTATCTGCTTATAGTCTGCATTCCCTCCCGCTCTTCCTGTTCTGCCCCAGAAATCACCACTCAAATCTCTTACATTAAGTCTCTTCAGCACTCCTGAAAAATCTCCAAATCTACTATTTCAGAGTTCAACAGAACCTTAATTTTATAGATGGATTTTAGAATTAATAGGCTCCTGAGACCATCTAGCCTACTTTTTCTTATTTAATAGATGGAAAAGCTAAAATCTAAAAAGAACTAGTTCAACCCAGCTATATTGTATTCAACATAGGTCTCTACCCACAGTCCAGGAAGAATAAATTGAGGCATCAAACACTAATTACCAACCCTTCGCCTCTTGTAACAGTTCCCGTACTTGTCATTTTCTGGATATTTAAAGCCTCCTTACTCCCCTTTAGAACATCCAAACTTAATACTATGAGAGTAGAAGTACATTTGATTAAATATCTTCTAATTCACGTAACAAAATAAAACAGCATTTAGTAGTGATGCAGACCAGAAACTCACTGGCTGCTCCTAGACTTCCTGATTCAAAGGCTCCCTTGATGTCATTCCTTCTGGTAGAGAGAGAATATGGCACAGGGAACTCCCGGAAAGCAGACCTGGAGTACCGCCTCAGTAACTGTGCCCACATTTGGAAAGATGGGGTCACACATGAACCTAAACCTTTGAGGACCACATAGAATGTCAAAGTCAGTTGTGCCCTTTAAGACTGTCTAGTCTTGCTACCTTATTTCACAAGGAAACTGAGGCTGAGACCTGAAAAATTTAGCCTAGATCCACGGCCATGCGAGAATACTGGTTAATGAAGGCAGAGTGTTCAATATTCTGGAATTTTCCACGCCAGTTGTTAAACATAGTCATTATTATAATTTATTATAAAGTATTAAACTTTAAATTATGTTAAAAGCAAAGATAATACTCAAAATGGATCACTTCCTAATTATTTTACTATTATCTGTGTTCTTGAAAGCCATTTAAAAAAATAATGTAGTGAAATTGCTCAGATTAAAAAAAATCCTCTGTGAATTTATTGCTATACTCATCTAATAATATATTTTAGCCAAGGCTTATGTGCAAAGGACTCGACAATACATATATTGAGTACTATGTGAAAGGCTATGTTGGAGATTTAGTGATGAGTGAGACATGTATCTTGCTCCTTCGAAAGTTTTTCATAGTTCAATGCCAGAAATAGAATACCTTCAATGTTTGTCTAATTTTTACCTTTTGTCATAACCTTTTGTGCTCCTAAATTCCCGCTGGACTGTGACCTTCTAAAGGACAGAAAAGCCAGCATGGGCCATTCATTTTGGTTTGTGCTCTATTTGCCTGGTGATTGGCAGGAAAGACTTGCCATTGATTATGGCAGGATTTCACTTCACTGGGCCTGCTTTTCTAGTTTTCCACATGACAATTTTAAGCTCAGAGAGGATAAGGAAATTATTCAAGTTCACTCAGCTAGTAAATGATAGAACCGGGCTTCCTATTTATTTATTTATTTATTTATTTATTTATTTATGAATGATAGAGCTGGGCTTTGAATTTAAGATTGTATGACTTCAAAGTTCATGCTTTATTAAATTATATATATTATATATACATGGTTCTAATTTTCATTCATCTTAAAAGTTGAGCAATAGTGTTTTTCATAGTTAGGAGGATATTTTTCTCTGTAAAAGAACAAAATTTCCTACTAATTCTGTCTCATCATAAGAGTTACACTTTTTCCTTCAAATGAGCAGGAAATGGTGTGAAAAAACAAGTACTGATCAGTGAATGATATTGACAAGAATATCTGTTCTTTCTGAGGATTCTCAATATTGATTGGAGTTCACTCTCAAATGTAGTGTGAGAAGAGAGCTGAGGTCCCTATTATTTTCCAAGGGGACCTGAGCACTCAAATACTATGGGAGTGTCCCCAGTTCTCAGATAGAAGTTGTTTAAAACTCTGAACCTGACTTCCTCTTCTGTATATCCATCTATCCATCCATCTAATCTGTCAATCCATCAAATTATTGCCTAAGCCTTTATTACCAACCTCTCTAGATCTTCCCCAGAACAAGTCTTCCAATGCTCCTTCCGATGCAGGAGCATTCCAAATCACATAATTCCATTTTTATTTTTAGTTTGGAAACACTCCTATATTTTCAGTTTATTCTGTTATTATGATAACCATTATGATTATTAATTGTCATACTTAATTTTAGGGATGCCAAAGAGTACCTTGATGCCCTTTAATAAATCGCCTCATCATTGCATGCAACAATGCCCAAGAGCCCTGGAGGAGTAAACTTATTCATATGTCTGAGATATGTCCACCTCCAGAAAGCTACTTACATAATCTAAATCAAGTCCATTAACATCTTTTCTTCATTAAATAGAATTCTTTCCTTTTCAACTTCATGTTGAAAAATGACCAGTCTGTTCCTTATCACTGTATTCACCCCATGGTCAAACCCATATGCCAGCTTCACTCCTGGCAGAGAAAACTTACATGGGTAAAATGTATTTAGAGTATATCTTATGCCTTGAAATACTGATTTGCCACAATTTGAAAAACAAAGTGTCATAACCAAGAAATTTCGTTTTATATTTTATTAACAAACTAATAAACTAAATTCTTAAGAAAGTCTCTTTTGTATCTTTCAGTGTCTGTTTATCCTCCATTCTGCCACAATCAGTTCACTTCCCTTTCATATTCAGACTTTTCTCTTCCCACGACCACCTGTCTGAGGATCTGATTGCCCACAGCCTGCTTCTGCCATAATCCCTTATTGTGTATACCAAACTCTCAATTCTCCCATCAAAGCCTATATATCTAGTGTCAACTCACCAGTTGTTAACTCTGAGGGAGTGAGCTTTTCTTCTCTCAAGTCTAAAATCCTCTAAGTTCCATATTTTGTGTCCCACTCTCTATTCTAACCAATTGCCGCCTTAAAAGTGATGATTTCTCTGACTGTAGCCCCCATCTCTCACACCCCCAGCTCCCTGAACCTTCTTCCTGCCCTCATTTCATTTGTCAGCAGTCTCTCCCAACTGATGCGTGATCATCGGTCTTCCCTAAACAGCATTTTTATCAGGCTACTTGTTCCCTGACTCAGAATTTACAATCACTCATCTCTGATCCCTGGACAAAATCTAATCAGACCTCATCCCTCATCCTTTTTATTCCTTTGGGCAGATGCTCTTTTCCAAATTATTCAGCCAGCTATATCCTACAGGTTGTTTCTTTTCAGCCATGAGTCTTTTCAAATTATGGCCTCTTGTGCTCCCCCCATCTTCCCCCAGGTCATAATCTTTACTTTTGCTACCATCCAGTACAAAGCTCAGCTCCCCTAGAAAGGGTACCACAATACACTAAACGTTTGTGTCCCCTCCAAAATTCATAGGTGGAAATTTAATCTCCAATGTGATAGTTTTTGTAGGTGGGGCCTTTGCGAGATGATTAGGTCATGATGGTAGAACCCCCATGAATAGGATTCATGCCCTTATAAAAGGGGCCCATAGAGCTCTCTCCTGCCTTCCACCATGTGAGGTTACAGAGAGTGAAGACTGATATCTATGAACTAGGAAACACAGGAACCAAATCTGCCAGTGCCTTGATCTTGGACTTCCCAGCCTTCAGAATTGTGAAAAATAAATTTCTGTTGTTTATAAGCCACTCAGTCTATGGTATTTCATTATAGCAACCTGAATGGACTAAGACATCTACACTATTCTTTTATTGTTTGAGTTTACTTCCTCAGTTTGGCATGTTTTAAGCATTCTTGTCCTTTATTAATTCTATTGTAATCTACACATGTTGGAATGATGTTTCTATTTTGTCTACACAGGTCCTCTAATAAGTGAGGAACTGGGAGTCAAAACCTATATTACTATTTTCCTGGTTCTTTACAGCAGAGAGTTAGAGGGGAAAAAAAACAAAACATGAAAAGGGCTATATTTCTCATCCCCTATACTTTCTTTCTACAAATGAGGACTCCCGGGGATTTTATTCACAGTCCCATAGGAAGCCCACAGGGTTCTAGTGCTAAACCCAGGACATCCTGGATCCCTCTGCAATGCTCTAAAGAAAGTGGACAATTAAAACTTTTTGTGGGCCACTTGGGTGGTTCAGTCAGTTAAGTGTCCATCTCTTGATTTTGGCTCAGGTCATGATCTCAGGGTCATGAGATCAAGCCCACACACAGAGTCTGCCTGGGATTCTCTCTCTCCCCCTCTCTCTCTGTCCTCCTCTTGCTCTCTCTCTAAATAAATAAATAAAATATTAAAAAATATTTTTTGTAAACGGAGCAATCTCTCTAAATCCATGAACATAAAAAAAAGTTATCATCCAACATCACTCTCCTATAATCAATTGATCAGTTAATAGTCTGATCCATTTCAATTTACAATTTGGCATCTGGTAGAAGATAATGATAGGGGAGACTTGAGTCCATCTTACTTTAAAGCCATTTTAACATCACGGCATGCAAATAGAGATACATGCAAGCTTACAGGGAACTTATCTATAACCTGCCCCCAAATTAGAATTTAGGAGACATTTGAATAGCTGTAATCATCATGACATCAGGGTTTGGATATGTTATGATTTTGCACCAGTGTGAAGACCTGATAGGAAGTTCCATTAAGAGAAAAATTAAAAAAAAAAAAAAAAAGCACAAGAATAAAGAGACAGGTATACCTCAGAAGCTTCTGGGGAATCTGATGTGATGATAACTCAGTAAAAAAATTCCCAATGGTGATCTGGAATCATTAAGATAAGTTCACATAGCACATAGTATTCTTGGTTTAAAACGACAGAGAAATATGCCTTATTCTCAGAAATATCTACCTTCTTTTTAAAATGCTATTTAAAGAGTATATGTTTATCTAGTAAATGGAACTGCCCAGAATGACATATTTCTTAAGGGCTCCTGGTAGATAAGTTTTGTTTGTACTAAGACAGTATGGCTCTCTTTGTTCTTTCTGATCATATCTTGTCTTATAGTACAGTTTCTTATTTATAGTTTCTAATGGAGTAGTTGGCTCTTGGAGACAAAGTTCGCATCACCATTTATTTATTTCAGTAGTCTGACACAGTAACAGACACCAAGTGGGTGTCAAGTAAATACTGGTAGAAGGAAATACTTGGAAAATAGAGTACACATAACAAAGCCAATATCTAGAGCAGGAACAACAGTTAATATTCGATTGTTTCTATGAGCAAGGTTCTCTACAATATGCCTGACATGAATTAATTTTCACAACATCTTATGATGTAAATACCAATATTATCCCATTTTACAGAGAAGAAAACTGAAGCCAAGTGGCAATTTACTTCCTCCAGAGCACATGGTCACTGGGAGGATGGCGGGTCTGGAGTCTAAAGGATTTGGTTTCAGAGTCTCTAGTCTGTTAATTACAAAGTTAATGACTATGGACAAGTTATTCCGCTGCCTCTCTAAACCTCAGCTTCCCTATCTGTAACAGTGCAAAAAGGGATAGTACCTATCTCAGGCAAGAGGGAAGGCCTTGGAAACTTACCATGGAAGGTTGCTCCACTTTCTCAGCAAGGGGCAGTAGGTGTCACACTTGAAAGTTCAACAGAACCACCTGACCCACATTTGGAAAATACAAAGTCCCTGTACCTACCTCCCAAAGATTCTGTTTCAGATGATCTGGAATGAGGCTCAAGAATCTGCACTTTAAGGAAATTGCATGTGCAAAGATATGGCTTGGGGAATCCACCTACATTCTAATCCCTTTGAAGTTTTTTAATAAAAAATGGAGCACCTTGATAAATCTACATTTTCTCCAAATACCTATTCTCACACAGGAGGCAAGGTATTATCACAGCCTTGTTCACTGAAATGTGTTTTTGTCAGCTAAATAAAGCAGTATGGTATAATAACTACAGTTAATATTTTTAACACCTCTTACATGCTAGGCATTATTCTAAATGCTTTATGGATATTAACTCACTTAATCCATCCAACAACCCATGATGAAGTTTGACTCTGTTAATCCTCATTTTATAGATCAGGCAACTGAGGCACAGAGAACGTGAGTAACCACCCCAAAGTTCACACTCAGTACATGAGGGCCGCAAACTCAGCAGGCTGGCTCCAGAGGCTGTGCTCCTCCCACACTGTGCTGACTCTCCCAGGCAGAGGCAAAGGTCAGAACCCTGGCTTCCCGCTGATCTTAGTCAAGTCCCTGCTCCTCTCTGGATTCAAGTTCCTCCTCGAGGAAGTGAGGGGGCTACCCCTAGTGAGCTCTCAGGCCCTCTGGTCCAAAGATCCTATCATTCATTTTACAGGAGATTTTTGACCTTGTTATCTGAAGGTCGAAGGCTCTAGAATTGCTGACAGCAAGACACGTTCCCTCTTCTAGAACTGCCCCATTATTATTTTTTCTTTACCTGCCAATTCAGAAAACTTTCCTCTGAGTCACTTGTCCTTTGTCCTTTCTTCTTGGTGAGGAAACCAAAGGCACTTCCGTCTAGCTCCCGTAGGGAGATCTGTCTCCACAGACTTCCTTCTGAGTCCCGCTGTCTTTGTTTAATCAGGCTTCCAAAGTGCTTCCGCCTGAGCCTGTTCGAACCTCATTAGTCTCGCAACGAGGCTCACCAGCTTCTTGTCCCTGCTTTCCTGTTCTCTTGAGCAACAGCTCTCTTCAGACCTAATTCGTCCTTAGTCACATCTCTCCTGACTGTCCTCCTCACACCTGTACTTCTGTGCTACCAGCCCTTCCACGCTTCAACTCTCAGGCTTCTTTGAGCCTCGCTATTTCTCAAATCGCTACACGTTAGAATATCTGGGGGGCTAAAATACAGACGCCTGGGTGCTACCCCAAACCAGTTAAATCAGAATTTTGAGGAATGGAATCTGGGACGGAGTATCATGGAAAAATTTAGAAGTCCCACAGGAGATTCCAATGTGTGGCATTGTTAAGCACCATTAGTGTCTAGTGCTGGTGATTGTCCAATGGGGGGGATACGCAAATCGGAATCACCTGAGCCGCTGGCTCCTCCTTACCTCCAGGGAGGAAAGTCTGGGCATGTGAGCCAAACAAGGAGCCACCTTCCAGGTGGCTTGGAAAAGCCCCTTGATGAAACAAAGTTCTAGCTGAACCTCTAAACGCAAGATGGACACTACCCCTTCCACTCACTCACCTGTGGCTTCTCACTGCATCCTGCACCAACTTACTATTTCTAATTTTTTTTTAAAGATTTTATTTATTTATTTGACAGACACAGCGAGAGAGGGAACTCAAGCAGGGTGAGGGGCAGAGGGAGAAGCAGGCTTTCCGCTGAGCAGGGAGCCCGATGCGGGGCTCGATCCCAGGACTCTGGGATCATGACCTGAGCTGAAGGCAGAAGCTTAAGCGACTGAGCCACCCAGGCGCCCCAATACTTTTTTTTTTTTTTTAAGATTTTATTTATTTATTTGACAGAGAGAGACACAGCGAGAGAGGGAACACAAGCAGGGGGAGAGGGAGAAGCAGGCCTCCCGCTGAGCAGGGAGCCCGATGCGGGGCTCGATCCCAGGACCCTGGGATCATGACCTGAGCTGAAGGCAGTCGCTTAACCGACTGAGCCACCCAGGCGCCCCCAACTTACTATTTCTAATCATGAAGAGTAACGCAGAGGAAAAAACACTTGACAGCGAGATCCATATTCTTTTTTTCTGTCTGGACTAACTGGCTACGGAATTGTGGGATTCCTTTTCCTGTCAAAGCTTCATTTTCCCCTATGTGTAAAAGAAGGTAATTGGGTTACTAGATAATCACTAAGCTTCCTTCCTATTTTATTACTTTACTGTTTTAAGGCCCCACACCTATCGTTCCTACACTATTACACAACCAGCTCCAGTTCTTTCTACATTACGCCAGATGATGACATCAGGCAAACTTATTCCCCAGCCCTGGGAGGCAAGGCTTTTTAAAGCTTTCTCACCATACCAAGAACTACTGCTGTCCAAGCTTCAGTTCAGGCCTCTGGGTCTTCACAGAGGCCCTCCCTGTCAGTGTCCTCTGACAGCGACCGCATCAGACAGCAGTCCCCCTCCACGTTTCTGGGCTTCCCACCTCCTGCAGGAAGGCAGCCCAGCGGTACACGGGAGCTGGCGACAGGCTGACTGCAGTGTGGCCCTGGATGCCTTCTTCTGTTTGCTTACTTGGTCTTAGTGGGAGGTGCCCGAGTCTGTGAGGGGCTGCTGGCTGACGAACGTGTGGCAGAGAAGCGGTAACCAGAGTCTCTCCCCTTCCCTCCCTGGCAGCTTTCAGTTGGGAGATGCACCATCTAAACCTGTTAGAGAGGATGGCCTCTAAGGCCACGTACACTGATCTTCTGTCTAGGTACTGTGTGCGAGTATGCGGGTTTTATTTATTTTTTCCACAAGTAATTGGAACTTACCTAAACTAATAATGATAATAAAAATACTGTAATTAATATTTGACAAGATGAAAAACTAAAATAAGGAATGTTCTTGGGTTTTGACCTGCCCTCCAGTGGCCTAGATCCTCTCCCTCTTTGCCCTAGCTCCTTGACATTTGAATCTGGGAATGGAGAAAGGAAAAAAGGAAACAAGAAAAAAACAAACAAACAAAACTGAGCAAGGGTATTTTAGTCAATCTGCAAAATAAAGGGCTTTGGGTCAGAGGTTGGTGGGGGTGATGAAATATTTGTGGATTGAGCTTGCTGGGGAGGATGGGTTTGGGGCAGGGTTTGGTAGAAAAGAGATGAAGAGAGTAACCTGTGAAAACTGGAGAGAAAAGTAAAGAAGAAAGGAACAAATGTGTACCACCTCAAGGCTATGAACTGGCTCTTCTTTAACATCCTTCCAAAGACCAAAAAAGAAGAAAAGAAAAGAAATTTAAAAGAATGGAATTAAACAAATGTAAAACATGAAAAAGAAATTTTTTCCAAACATTTTATTTATTTGACAGAGACACAGCGAGAGACGGAACACAAGCAGGGGGAGTGGGAGAGGGAGAAGCAGGCTTCCCACGGAGCAGGGAGCCCGAAGTGGGGCTTGATCCCAGAACCCTGGGATCATAACCTGAGCCAAAGGCTGACGCTTAACGACTGAGCCACCTAGGAGCCCCTAAAAAATAAAAATTTTTAAGTCATACTTGCTTGTTCTGTGCTTCTTAAAATCCATACCAGTTAGAGAGCCAACCCAGACTGGCCTTAGGCTCACAGGTATAGGAAGCATGATGATATTAAAGACATTTATCTGCATTTCAAAAAAGGAGATTTCAAAATAGTTCACAGAGAACAGGAGAGGCATAATTCCATAGAGAAAGACTCTCAAAGGAAACCTGCCCGAAGAAAAGTGCAAGACTCTCAGGTGAAACAGAGGTCTACCAATTACCACCCCCTAAACTATTGTTGTCTGTTTCTGGAAAGCGCTTTGGAGCACAGCTTTGCGCATTTGCTCAGGACAGTCTATGCCAGCCTCACATCATAGTGGCCGAGTAGAACAGTTGCAACAAAGACTGCATGGCCTATCAAGCTAGAGATACTTACAATTTGACCTTTTATAAGAAAAGTTTGGGGCACCTGAGTGGCTCAGTTGGACTGCCTTCGGCTCAGGTCATGATCCCGGAGTCCCGGGATCGAGTCCCGCATCGGGCTCCCTGCTCAGCGGGGAGTCTGCTTCTCCCTCTGACCCTCCTCCCTCTCATGCTCTCTGTCTCTCATTCTCTCTCTCTCAAATAAATAAATAAAATGTTAAAAAAAAAAGTTTGGTGACCATGACTTAAAAAATAAAAGTTTAACTGCACAATCATGAATATTTCAAATGACAAAGGAGGCACAGGGTGAGTGTGTTGGTTGGTCAGGTTGAATGTTTATAAAAATGGTTTGGGTTATTAAAAAGATTTCTTTCTTTTTTTTTTGTTTTTATTTTTACTTATTTGTTTTTTACTTTAATTCATTAGCCAACACAGAGTAAGGACATCATTAGTTTCAGATGTAGTGTCCAACCATCCATCAGTTGTGCCTAAAACCCAGTGCTCATCATATAAAGAGATTTCTGATAAATTAGATGCCAAAGGAACACCTATGGAAGGGTAAAGTATGGGTACAGCTTCAGGGAGACAAACAGGATGTGATGGCTACTGTGGGAACAAATTCAAAAGCTTATGGCTCAGAAGGAGCTGAGCTGTGCCACGTCATACTACAGACTACTTCTAAGCCAGATGCCCTATGAGCAGGGATGAGAGGAAGTTATGGTTACCAGAAGCAGCATGGTTTTCTGGTCACTGCAACAGTATGGGAATCCTGGGATTTCCCTCCAGACCTTTGGTCATCAGTGATGTTAAACTTCACCCCTAGCTGATGCTTGTGATACATCCTTGTGGCTGATTCTGTTACAAATAAGCACTTCCTCTTTTTCTAATAGGCAGCCCCTGTCCATCAGAGCATCCCCTTAATGTTGTTATCTGTCTTTATCAATTTTTAATTTTAGCTTGTCGGAGCCTGAGGGAAACAGCAGATCACAGAGCAAGCTTTCTCCTTTTCCCACATAAATGCATTTCTCAATTCTATCCCTTGCATATATGTTCCTCATTACTACTAATTCTGTCTTCCCCTTTCTAAGCTCATGTGAAGACTGATTTTGGAGGGTGGATCCAACTTCAGGCTAAAAGGAAAGAGAAAACGAAGAAACCTGCTCTAAAGCAAAGGGCTTATCCAGTGCAGAACAGATCTCCTCAGGCCTAATTCCCAGATTTTAAAGAAGCAATAAACAATTTAGAGTTCGGACAAGCATGATGACTTTTGATTAATGAGAACTACCTCATTTACATAGGATATTTATAACCCTGATTTCAGATATTCTCTATGACCTGCAGGCTTGTCACATTATGGTCACATTGTGACTACATTGAGCATAGAAAAATTCACATTATGACTACATTGGTCATATGACTACATTGAGCATAGAAAAATTCAAATTTAGCCTATTTGTGTGAAAAAAAGCTGTATGTGCAGCTCTTTAAACCAGTATAACTTCTTACTCGCCATTCTACCCACCTTCTCTTAGGAGCAGTCAGCTGCTATCTGGAGCTATGTTTCCTACATCTTAGTTATCGAAATAACTTCATTCATTTCTTTATTTTTCAAAGTGATTAAGTTTGTTGCAAGTATGGTGTGACACCCTCTCTCAAGGGAGCAAGTGACTTGATCCATGGGAAAGATGATATTTAGTATATTATCTATTATGGGATGATCTGTGATTGGTCCAGATGAGGGCGTGTGTTCATGGGTCTGGAAGGTTATTAAACGGTAGTAGCAACAACTTACTTAGTTTTAGGGATGCTGAAACACAGGCGCAGTTTAAGGGCAGAACACTCTGTGTGTGTGTGCGTGTGTACATGTCTATCCCTATGTGTTTACTTTGTACATGAGTACATTTATGTTTTAGCAAGTTATTGTAATAAATGGTTATGAATTAGGTGTAAAGGTTCTTAGAGATTCTGATAACTCACTCTTAAAGGAGACAAGGTCTATGATAGGTGGAAGGACTGAAGAGAAATTTCAGATTTCAGTTTAATGCCATAATGGGAAAGGAACGTGAATATGATAACTTTTTTTTAAGATTTCATTTATTTATTTGAGAGGGAGAGAGAGAGAGAGAGCAGCGTGGAGAGGGCAGAGGGGGAGGGAGAGAAAGGGAGAGAATCCCAAGCAGACTCCACACTGAGCACGGAGCCTCTAGCAGGGCTCGATCCCACAACTTGAGATCATGACCTAAGCCAAAACCAAGAGTTGGCTGCTTAACTGACTGAGCCACCCAGGTGCCCCAATTAGATAACTTTTTATTTTGGGTAATTTTCCAAGGTTTGGCTATAAAATTCAGGCTACCATAAAATCCTTCAGATCTGTCACAGTAAGAGCTATAGATTTCTTGCTTCTCCAGTGTGTTGAGTGAGGTGAAAGCTGAAAAGTTCTTTTTCTAATGAAACCAGTCCACTGTTGGTACAGAATTGGGGGGGGGGGGAAGTGTGGTAAATTCTATCTCTTTAATAGAGAAGTGATCATGGAGTAACAGTTCCACGATATTTTGGAACTTGAAGTAAGTGAAGGGTGACACAAAATATGTAATTTATCATATTGTTTCCACAATAGATTTAAAGTCCAGTGACTGAGAATCTAAGAAAATCTTATGATGTAAATTCATTACAATACAATTGTCTTGAACAAATATGCTATCCCTTGGGGTGACCTCACTCAAGAAAAGAGAGAATAAAAATATATTTTACAACGGGAAGCATTATATATGAAAGGGAAGTATCTAATATAATTAAAGATAAAGATTCTAAAGGTCCATGAGGGGAGCATTGGGAACCAATTGGGAACATGAACTTCAGAATTCCAATTTTGCCACACTACAGATGTTTGACCTTGAACAAGTTATATATATAAGCTTTCTAAATCTCAGTTTCTCATTTAGAGAACAGGGATACAAATACCTAATGCTGTATGTTGCAGTAAGAGTAAAGTGTCTGGTCCAGATCCCGGCAGGTACTCAACGAAAGGTAGCTAATGGTTATCACTGTTCTAAACTGTGGTCTGCATATTCCCATGCCCTGAGAATGATGAGTCACAGCAGTTATAATGAGGTGCATGTTTCAGTTCCATGGAGACTCACAGTTATTTCTCAGACAATTTTATGGTCTCTTGATAATTTTTTAAACAAAGGAAAAACAACCCAAACCACCGCACAGAAATTTATACAGTGATAAATCTTAACAATTTCACACTAAGATTCACTGTGGTGTATGTACAGTACCCAAATTTTTCACATGGCTAGCTGCTTTGATTTTTAGTGTCAGATTTTTATACCATGATGGCTGGACCCAAAACTACCACACAGATGGTCTCAGACTCAGCACTCATGACCTTATTAAGGATCCGGAGTCATTGGCCATCAGTGTCAGTATGTAATGGCAATAATCTTTGGCAGACAGATATATACCTACTAGGTCTTCGTGCTGATCAAGGCACATTTCCTGAAACAAAAGCCGCGTGTTCGCAGAGAGACCAAATGTATCCTCCCTGAGAACTTCCATCTTCTCGCTGACCAGAAAACATCTTACGTGACCCTTGTTTTACAGTTAAAAGCTAATTACAATGGAAAGTAAATGCCATAATCTCAAAACCAATGCCACAGTCAAACTTTACTTCTCACTCACACAAAGTCTTACGAGGACATTTCCTTCTAGGCAGCTCTCCCCAGTGAGCAGGGAGCCTGGGATCATGGCCTGAGCCAAAAGCAGACGCTTAACCAACTGAACCACCCAGGCACCCTGACTCGTGCTTTGAATATTGATATCCCCGCAATGAGCCTGCACTATGTGAAGGGATGACTCCTGGGACCAAAGCGGAGACCTGATCTCTTTGCATATGTCTCGGTAGGCTTTTAGGATAAACAGAGCACCAGGATTAGGAGAGAACACAGGGAATATAAGCACCTTTTAAAATGTCATGGCCAGGAAGAGATGAGCCCAGAACTTGAAGTGAATATACCTAGAAATAGTTCCTTTTCCACATTCCAACTTGTGAGAACGCTGCTTTCATAGATCAAACACACACGCACACACACACACACACACATGTGCGCACGCGTGCACACACACACACAATTCCATGCACATGGTGTCTTTAATTTAACTACAGGTAACAACAACATAGCACTGAGTATCCATGAGTATCTCATATAAACTGGAGAGCTGGAAACCAACTCTCCCCAAATTGCTTTTATTTCCAATATGTTACACAAAAATGGAGACTTTTAAAAGTATACTTTGGAGAGAATGTAAGACAAAGCTTTAACCACTCTTTCCATGGTGGACAAAATCTTTTTAGCTGATGAAATATTTCCTAAGTAGTGATTTGTAAAATCTCTTAAAAAACATAAAAACTGATTTGTACTTACCATATTATTGGCATATTTATTAAGATAATAGGCAATTGTCAAGATTATAAGAGCATCGATTGCAATTATAAAGAGAGATGTAAAAGTTTTCCAGGAAATAAATATCTAGTATAATATTAGAAATTTAATAACGGGCTCAATTAACTCTGCATATGAAATTGTAGTTCATATGTAATTTAATTGTTCATCTGTAGTATTTATAAAAGAAAGATTTGAAATATATTTTGTTATTTTATGGCAGTCTTCAATCTCTGCTCCTTTCAAATTTCAAAGAGGAAGTCAGTCAGGGAGATGGGAAGCTTGACTTTATGAAGTTGCAACTGGATCAATCCCCTGGGGGTGGTGGAGCACATTTGAAACTGCTTCCTAGTGGTTTGGGATAAGATAAATTTGTTTCAAATGAAGGAGACTCACCTCAGGAAAATCAGCTATTTGTCCAAGAACTCAAAGACCAAAGAGAAAATATCAAAGGCTAGCTTTCAGTACCGCTCAAAACCAGACGCTCATGTGTAGATTGTTTACTTAAGCACTGATAACCAGGCTCTTCCCCACTTGTTAAAACAAGTTAGTAGTTTGTCCATTCATTCAGCAAACATTTACTGAGTACCTATTACTTGCCGGGCAGCATGTTAAGTGCCAGAAATATAGAGAATAAATCAAATGCTCCAAGAGCCCAAGGGTAGGAGGAGGGATGGAGGGGCCATCAAACCCATATTAAGGAGCTAGGTTTGTGCATCTCAATACATTTCTGGTCTTTAAGCCAAATAATAAGGAATTCCAATCCTGACCTATCTTCCTATGAACAAGAGTATGAAGGATCAAAGTGGAGAGGGTCCGGAGGCCTCTGGAAAAAAAAAGTAGTAGCTAGCTGGTAGGCAGCTGGGGGAATTCCACACAAACCTAGCTTTTTCTTGGAGCTATAAGATATGGCAATAATGGAGCTCCCCAGCACCCCTGAGTTTCTAAATCAACCCAATTATGGCAGATACCTTCAATGGCTCCCTATCAAGTTTGAAGTCCAAATTCAATGGCACAGCTTTGAAAATGCTTGATGATCTAATCTTATCTTATAATAAAACAGAATTCATAACCTAGTCTTAATTTCTGAAATAGTCCTTGCATTTTATGGCCTTCTTCTTTGCTTACTTTGCTTTCTTTCAATCATATTTGTTTACAAATCAGTGACTTAGCTAATCTTTACATCTCACCTCAAATACAATTCTTCAGAAATGTTTCTTACCCCTCTCCAGCCAAAATAAATCTGTCTTCCATACTTCCATGGCAAACTGCTAGCTCTAACTGCACACTGCCTTGTACAATAGTTGTTCACATGCCTGTCTCTATTCCTTATAACTGAGAACAAGGGCAGTGTATTACTGTGTCTCAATATCCACCACTGTGTCTATAGTAGTGTTGGTGCAAGGTATGACTTCAATAAATGTACATTAATTTGAATTGCTCTCTACTGTCCTTGTCCAGGTTGGGTCCTAAAACTCTCCAAAAGAAACTTAAGTTCTGCCTACCAGCTAGCTACTACTTTTTTTTCCCAGAGGCCTCCAGACCCTCCCCACTTTGATCCTTCATACTCTTCTCTTGTTCTTTCTCTGTCCATCCACCAACACCCAGATCAACAGCCTTCTACTACAGAAATTCCATCACCCCACCTCTTTCCCTCAGATTCTTTATTCAAGCACAGAGGTCACGAATTCAAATGCCCATAAGCACAAGACATATAACATCAAAGCAAGAAGCCAACTAGTATAAAATAAGAAGTAGATGGACCCAACTGGGGACAATATGTCCACACAAAGGCAACAAGGTTATTATTTTTCTAATTGCCAGACAATTAATATCATGTACATTATAATGCAGTTATAATGCTATCCCCTTAACACAAGGCAACACACCCTTCCTCACTAAACTCTATTCTCTGTACCTTTGCATTTTTTTTTTTCTCCACCTGAAGTGCCCCTACCTTTATCTATCCTTCAAGACATGGAGCTAATGTTGTTTCCCCCTTTGAATCTTCTCCAATCCCTCCAGGTAGAATTTGCAATCTTTTTTTTTTTTTACCCTTGTTTGCATGATACCTTTTTTACAGCTCTTGTCTGCCACTTGTCAGAGCACACCTCACACCAGTCCTATTAGCATGAGTTAGCTCTTTCTTATGTTGTCCTCCTTCAGCACAGTGCCGGACACACATATATACTCTGTATATACAGTTGAATGAAACCTGGATCCTTGTCATCCTTCTCCTGAGCAGTAGCAACTGGGTTATTGGCCCTAAATTCTATAAGGCAAGTTTCTGAAAAGCACTACGCCCAAATTATGGACAGGAAAATCTATGTTTCAAATGATGAGGTAATGGTCCTTGTCTCAACTAGAAGACTGGTAGCAACATTAAGGTCAAAAGCCTTATCTCTGACAACACAAGACCCATAGAGAGTTAGTTCCCTTAGACTTGGCCACCATTACCAGTGTGTTTACACAATACTTCACACTCTCCAAGAGAACAGAGAGGCACTCTAATTGATGAATACACTCTTGATATTGAACTTATTTATAGTTTTTGGAGGGGAGGGAGGCAGTTTGGTGAGTGTGCTGTTAAAACTCTAGGAACTTGGCAGCGGCCAGTGCACAGGAATTCCCCCTGCTTTGCATTTTAACACTGCTGTGATTTGTAGACATCACTATTTAATGAAGCACACAGCTGTGCAAGAAGAGCAGGAGGCGGAGTTTGGCAATGAAGGGTCAGCAGGAAATCTGGCAATCATGTCATCTGGAATTTCCCTAACTCAGTCAAGCCACCCCTCCTTCCTTTGCCCTCCTCCAGCTCAATCTCCAGTCACTCTCCAAAACGACCATTTTAATTACACAAATAACCAAGGAGAGAAATTGCAGTATAAGCCTTGCCCTTTAACTCAACTTTAGCAAGTATATTTTTATAAGTCCAGGAACTAGAGTGGCCAAACTTGCAAGATAAAATAAGAAATGATCCAGATCTTCAGCTAAAATTGTAATGGAAACATTGAGGGAAGCTAAAAAAGAAATCTCTTTGGATAATATTATAAATTATTTCTTTTAATTAAATTAGCCCTGCCCTTTCCTATTTTAGCTGCAAACAGAAGTTTCCAAAGCAGCAATCTGAAAGTTGAGAAACTTTGTGGTGTCCTGTGAAACTGAGTTTTATAGTGGGGTTCAAATCCTAGCTCAGTAACTTACACATCCTGAGACACAGACAACAAGTTAATGTGGCCTTTTTGAACTATATTTTCCTCCTCTATGGCATGGGGATAATAGGATATATCCACTGGGGATGTTAGGAGGGTTAACCTGAGAAAGTATACTTACAAGGTCTGACACCTAGGGACACGCAGTGTGTTTTCTCTTTACCTTTCTCCCTTACCCCATTCCCCCCCAACACATTGATACCACCTCCATCACTTAATAGTTTCGTTGTAAGTCCAGTGAAAAATAGACTTCTTTTTAAAACATAACAGATTCACGTAAGTACTTGATATCTGAGATATCTTGCTAAGTAAATGACATGATAATGTCTTTATTTCAATAATGCAAAGCATTTATCAACACATATATTTATTCATTTCCAAAGTATTCCTATAAAGCATAAGGTCACAAGTATCCATCCTATGGATAGAGAAAATGGGAACAAAGGTTAAGTCATATGACCCAAATCTTTAAATGAAAACTATAATCCTTGAGTTCTATCATCCCTCATTGTAGCTTTCCCCATATTATCTCAAAGTATCCTCCTCAGAGCTATAAATCAAAGACAAGACTGATAATCCAAGAAATGCTTACTAAAGACATCATAAATAAAAAAGCAACTGAGATTCTTAAATAAAGAAAAAAACAAGCAAACCAATGTTCTATTCACTACGTTTCATTAAGAATAAATAACATAAAGCACTATTAAGTAAGGATGAATTTAAAACAAAGGCAAATTAATCTTTTAACATTATACTTCAGCTTTAGATTTTTATAACCATAATAGAAAAAAGAAGAAAAAAATACAACAAAGGAGCAATCAAAGAGTTAGACAGAAATGTAATCTTCATGCTAGCCAGAGGCTTGTGAAGTAAAGCTATAACTAACTCATAGATTCAACCCTTTTGTGGGGGAAAAAAGGCTATTTAGATTAAAAGTTGGAAAACATCACCATTTGTTATAAAGTCCCCTGGCCCATTTATTCCCCACACTCTCACATGTGCTGCCTTTTTAATCTTTTCATCTGTGATCAGCAAACATGCTCTAAGGATCTGCTCTATGTCAGGCACTCCCAGCTACTTTGGCATACCGTATCTCAGCAAGCATATGCCATTTCAGTTTTTCTTCAGAGGTTAGATGTATTCAGGCCAGAGAAGAAATTAAGCAACCAAACTGAATGCTTTTATATGCTATTGGTCAGAGTGTGGATTTGGGCATCAAATTAATAAGTGACAGAACTGAAGATCAGATTCTGGCTAATGAACAAAAGAGGAAACCAAAAGATTATGGTTTCTTTTAGACTTTTTTTTCACAAAACAACACGTTGGTTTCCTTAAATGAATATATTTCTCCTAACTATTAACACTGACAAATTATTTGCTGAAACTGGTTAAAATAGTTAAAAATAGTACATACAGTTATTGGAGTTCAATGTTAGTAAATCATTTTCTTAAGTTGTACCTATTGTCAAGGCTGCTTTCAAAGACTATTAATCTACTGATCAAGATCATGAAGTCAATTTAGAGGGCTAAAGCTAATTTAAGAAAAGAGAGGGACAGAGCAAGCAATCATGTAAATACAAGAGATGACTCTGGAATGGGATAAATCACAAGGGAATAATTGGAATATATCCGATCCCACTGCATGTAGTATGGGTAAGCATTGTTTTATGAAATTTTGTGGTTCAACTTATAGATGATTACATGCCTAGGTATATATGTGTGTGTATGCACAGTACACAAATGCTACATAAACAACATACCTTTATGATGACTAGTGACCAAAAATATTGAAAGACCACTCTACAGAATAGTTAAGATACATTTTTAAATTTTCTTTTTTTTCCTTCTTTCTTTTCTTTAAGATTTTATTTTTAAGTAATCTATATACCCAGTATGGGGCTTGAATTTACAACCCCAAGATCAAGAGTCACATGCTCTACCAACTGAGCCAGCCAGGTACCCCTAAGTTGTTTTTAATTAGCAGTAAGTTTCTATTTACATAAGTATAGCAAAAATTTTTAAAGTATATATGAGCTGTAAATTTGTCTTACTTTAGTTTTTTTTTTTATTGAGATATAATTTACATAAAGCAATATATTAAATTCAGGTGTACACATAATGATTTAATACTTGTATAGATTATAAAATGATCACAATAGGCTCCTTTACATTCATCACCATATATAGTTATAGAATTTTTTCCCCTGATGAGAACTTTTAAGATTTACTCTCTTAGCGAATTTCAAATACGAAATACAGTACCATTAACTATAGTCACCATGCTATACAATATATCCCCATGACACTCATTTTATACCTAGAAGTTTGTACCTTTTGCCTCTTTTCACCCATTTTGCTTGCCTTCCCTCACCCACCACTGGTAACCACAGATCTATTTTCTGTATCTATGAGCCCTGTTGTTTTTATTTTCTTCCTTTTTAAAAATATTATTACAGAAGTGAAATCATGCAGTATTTCTCTTTGTCTGACTTATTTCACTGCATAATGCCCTCAAAGCCCAGCCATGTTGTCATGAACGTCAAGATTTCATTCCTTTTTAATGGCTGAATAATATTCAATTATATATATTTATACCACATCTTCTTTATCCATTCATCCATTGATGGATGCAGGTAGTCCCCATATCTTGACTATTATAAATAATGCTGCAATGAACGTAGGGGTGCATAAATCTTTTCGAGTTAATGTTTTCATGTTGTTCAGGTAAATACCCAGAAGTGAATTGCTGGTTTATATTCTAGTTCTATTTTTAGTTTTTTGAGGAAACTCCATACTGTTTTCCATAGTGGCTGCACCAATTACATCCCCATCAATAGTGCACAGGTGTTCCCTTTTCTCCACATCCTCAACAATACTTGTTATTTCTTATCTTTTTGATTCTAGCCATTCTAACAGCTGTGAAGTGACATGGCATTTTTGTTTTTATCTGCATTTCTGATTTTTCAGTTATAATGCTTATAATATGAGCATTAATATTTATGCTAATATTATTTTTAAAGTAATCATTTTCAGGAAAATGATCTAAATTTTAAATTAGTGGCATTCTGCTTAATAAGGTTTCACTATGAAATATCTAAAAGAGCAAAAATTTTAATATACTATAATTATAAACACATCCTAACCTTCTGAGACAGCAAACCTATGCCTGGGGTTATTTCCGAAGGAAAAATTTTGAAACAAAGAAAATATATAAATGTACACAGATTATGACTATTGTTAATTATAACAAAAATATATAACCCACCTAATAATCAACATGAAAGACTTTTTTATTATCTACCAGCCAATATACATAGTATAGCATTATATGCAGTCATTAAAAGGATCAGTCTGGCAAAGTCAGAAAAGTGTGTATATGATACATTTAATTAATACAACTTTATCTGTGCTGCATAAGTATGGCCATTCAAATATTATGCAAGTATCTAAGCTAAATATTGGAAGGAAGAAGGAAAATAGAAATGTTTAAATTGCTGGAGTCATAAACTAGTAGATTTTTTTAAATTCTGTTTTTAGCCAATGTTATCATAAACTGTCCTCTTAAAAATTATCATATCTTGAGGCTCTTGGGTGGCACATTCAGTTGAGTGTCCGACTCGTGGTTTTGACGGGGGTGGTGATCTCAGGGTCGTGGAATCAAGCCCTATGTCAGGCTCTGTGTTAGCAAGGAGTCAGCTTGGGATTCTCTCTCCCTCTTCCTCTGCCCCTCCTGCTCATCATGCTCTCTCTCTCTCTAAAATAAATAAATCTCAGAAAAAATTATCATAATTTAGTATGATTCTAAAATATAACCAAGATTGACAACAATTATCAGCAAAGTTCAAATTCTTTACATATTGCTAAAATTTTATGAAAGTGAGCTAGCAAGAGTGCTTTCAAGGTAACATAATGAAGCAAAATGAGGCAAGACCTATTATATACAGTTGGGGATCTTCTCGTGTGTGTGTGAAATTCTGCAAGCTGTGGAGTATTGTTCCTCCTGGGTTTCAGGGGGGCTGTTTGGGTTTTCCATGAAGCAGCAGGGTTCTGGAGTCAGAACTACTCCTGCTTTAGGCAACATTTCAAGCCCTCTTTGTGGACCTACCTTATCTATTAAACACAGCTGCTGATAACCTGTGTTCCTTGGTCTTTGAGAGATTTACCTTTTGCCTGGCTGATAATAGGATCTAGGTAATTCTGGGTCTGATATATCGGTGTTATATGGAGAAGTACACCAGCATCAGATGTATAGCTTGATGTGTCACAAGATGCCGAGAGCCCACAGGCAGAAGATAAGAAGAGTCTCTAGGGCAAAAACCAGAATTAAGGACTAAGGTCACAGTGGCAAGCTGATCTATTTTCCTGCCAAAATAATGCTTGCTATAATTGTCATCCTGTGTGCTAAATTGTTTGGATCAGGGGATGGTAATGCTGAAACTAGGGAGTGACTGGGAAATATTACAATGTTCTATAGAGATTTTTCTCCATATTTAAAAAGCACATTGGAGGGTGTTATGCTGAGCGAAATAAGTCAATCAGAGAAAGACATGTATCATATGACCTCACTGATAGGAGGAATTCTTAATCTCAGGAAACAAACTGAGGGTTGCTGGAGTGGTGGGGGGTGGGGGGGAGGGGGTGGCTGGGTGATGGACATTGGGGAGGGTATGTGCTATGGTGAGCACTGTGAATTGTGTAAGACTGATGAATCACAGACCTGTACCTCTGAAACAAATAATACAATATATGTTAAAAAAAAAAAAAAGGAAGATAGCAGGAGGGGAAGAATGAAGGGGGGGAAATCGGAGGGGGAGACGAACCATGAGAGATGATGGACTCTGAAAAACAAACTGAGGGTTCTAGAGGGGAGGGGGGTGGGAGGATGGGTTAGCCTGGTGATAGGTATTAAAGAGGGCACATACTGCATGGAGCACTGGGTGTTATCATGGAACACTACATCAAAAACTAACGATGTAATGTATGGTGATTAACATAACAATTAAAAAATTTTTTTAAAAAAGCACATTTGAGAGCAAATGAGAGAAGTCCATGCCTTGGTAGACATGTTTGGGCAATATGGAATTAACAAATTCTTCTTGAGTTGTGATTTCTTTTTTGCGGGGGACAAAGGGAAAGAGAGAATCCTAAGCAGGCTCCATGCCCAGCGTAGAGCCCAATGTGGGGCTCAATCTCACAACCCTGACTGAGATCATAACCTGAGCCGAAATCAAGGGTCGACCACTTAACCAACTGAGCCACCCAGGTGCCCCAATAAATTCTTCTTCAGTTTTGCAAGCCACATTAATGTTGGCCTTTTTTTCAGATGTTCTAGGCTTGGAAGTGCCACATCTACTGTTAAAGGACTGCTGGCATTGTTCATTCACAGCAAACTGATATTTCCCCCCTTGTGTGAACAATTTAAAGTGGCAGATGATGTCCTGTCAGGTCTACACCCGCGTTCCTCTCTACCTTTTGACGTATAAAAAAATCTTTCACACACCTGGAGAATCCCTAGAAGGATCTTCCTTTACTGAGAGTCTTGAAAACAATAGGTTCCTTTTCAATTTTCCAAATATAAAATTATGTCTTATATTAAATCTGTTTTGCTTTGTTTTGTTTTTTTAATAAACTCTACACACTCTCTAGCCCACTAGAGGTTTTGATTTAGCTTTTGAGGGTGGGAGGCATGACCTCTCCAGGTGAGAAAGGCAGCAGCTCTGTGCTAAGGAGCAACTTCAGGTATAGTAATGACATCTGCTAGTTAACACCAAACATAAGCTAAGAATAAAGAATGCTGAACTATATTTTATGTATATTTATATATATATGGCAGAAGTTTCTATGAGATCAAGACAATCACTTGTTCTATAGGAATGTCTTTCAAAAGTATACAGACATTGAAATGTTTCCAATCATTTCATTGAAATATGCCAGGCACTTAAATGTTTGATCTTTAAATTTATATGGGGAAGTTGTACAAAAAGGGTGTGTCTGAGAATTAATACATTTATTTAACTCCTTGGACGCATATTAGAATGATCTGGAAAACTGTAAAATATCTATCTAAATAATAGATGATAGATAGATAGATAGATATTATATAGCTGGTGTACGGGTTCCAGATTCATTAAATCAGAATCTGGAGGGGTTAGGTAAGGATATCAGTATATTTCACAAACTCCCCAGACAATTCTATGGTATAGCCAGGATTGGACCCTCCCAGGTTAACATATTGCAGATGTTGGAAGGAAAGAGTCCTGGAGATAATCTTGTCCAATGCTTGTCCCTCTGTGTTTATTTCTCCACTTTCATGAAGAAAAGCAGTTCAACATGTATTCGTTGAAGTTGTCTCTGTTTCCCAGTAAAATTTTATTTGAAAAAAAAATAGTTCGAAGATAAAAACCCTTGACCAACTAACCTTCTCCTTGCATCAATAAGGACATGAGACCCCAGGGAAGGCACCCTACTTTGCTCAAGGATGCCATGTTCTAGATAAGAGCTAATCCTTTGTTTTCTTTATTTCCAGGGCATAGGGTTTTTTCCTACTCCCCAGCAGTGCCTTGCTGTTACTCCTCTGCTTCAATAGAAATAAGCAGAAATTCATACACTCAACTACCTAGCAATGATGATACCACTTTTGTGGTATTGATATTCCTATTACAAATTAGGATCTTACCATATGGAAAAATTTTATGGAATGATTTATTATTTGATGAAATATTGCTTACTCGAAGACATATATATTGCATACTAATGAGAACTAATGTCTTTAACACTTCCTGAGATAGGCGACTTATATCTGTTTGATTTCCTGGCCCTCTCTCTTTTGTCTCAAAGTCCTAAAAAATAGTAACTTAAATTCTTTTACATAACAAGAATTCTGTTATTATGAGAACATTTTTTTGAAAAGCTGAGATAACTATACTGCCATTTTTTTTTAAAGATTTTATTTATTTGTCAGAGAGAGAAAGAGAGAGCACGCACAAGCTGGGGGAGCGGCAGGCAGAGGGAGAAGCAGGCTCCCTGCTGAGCAAGGAGCCCGATGCAGGACTCGATCCCAGGACCCTGGGGTCATGACCTGAGCCAAAGGTAGATGCTTAACCAACTGAGGCACTCAGGCATCCCTATACTGTTATTTTTTAAACTCAAACTTACTCATCACTTACTACATACCAGACATTGTGCATTATTTACCCTTATTACCAATTAACCCTTATTACCCAATGAACCCAGATACCAATCCTATGAAGTAGGTTTCATTATTATCCCCATTTTATATATGAGGAAACTGAGATGCAGAGTGGTTAGGCAATTTGTCTGAAGGACACATCCAGAAAGTGGCAGAGCTGAGACCATAACCCATTTTGATACCAAAGTTCAAGTTCATAAACCTATAATATATTCTTTCCCAGGCAGCTTGGGCATGGAAAACCTGCACTGTCAATCATTAGGTAAGATTTTTAATGCCCACATATTATATATAAAAATATTATACCAATGTGGACAACATTTGAGGGAAGTCATACAGCTGGGTAAATATAAACCTAAAAATCATAGCACATTACAAATATTTGGAACACTAGATTTCTGTGATTTTTGTATTTTTCCTCTTAAAGGAAAAAAAAAGTCACTTCTAGGAATATTTTAACCTGCATGGATTTTCAAAATTTATAAAACTTCCACGGGGAAGGAATTTTTGCCAACTTTATTCATTTTATACTTTCAAAATGATTTTTTTATTTTTTACGAATGATCCTAAAATTTCCACGAAAGGCTCCAAATAGCCAAAGCGACCTTGAAAAAGCAAAGCAAAGCTGGAGGCATCCCAATTCTGGACTTCAAGTTAAACTACAAAGCTATAGTGATCAAAACAGTATGGTACTGGCACAAAAATAGACACATGGATCAATGGAACAGAATAGAAAATCCGAAATGAACCTGCAACTATATAGTCAATTAATCTTTGACAAAAGAGGGAAGGATATCCAATGCAAAAAAGATAGTCTCTTCAACAAATGGTGTTGGGAAAACTGGACAGCAACATGCCAAAGAATGAAACTGGACGACTTTCTTACACCATAAACAAAAATAAATTCAAAATGGTTGAAAGACCTAAATGTGAGACATGAAACCATTAAAATCCTATAAGAGAACATAGGCAGCAATCTCTTTGACATTGGCCATAGCAGCTTCTTACTAGACATGTCTCCAGAGGCAAGGGAAACAAAAGAAAAAATAAAATTATTGGGACTTCATCCAAATAAAAAACTTCTGCACAGCAAAGGAAACAATCGACAAAACTACAAGGCAACCTACGGAAGAGAAGAAGATATTTGCAAGTGACAGATCTGATAAAGGGTTAGTATCCAAAATACATATAAAACTCAACACCCCAAAACATCCAATTACAAAATGGGCAGAAGACATGAAGAGACATTTTTTCCAAAGAAGACATACAGGTGGCCAACAGACACATGAAAAGATGCTCAACATCACTCATCATCAGGGAAATACAAATCAAAACTATAATGAGATATCACCTCACACCTGTCAGAATGGCTAAAATCAACAATTGCAGAGGATGCGGAGAAAGGGAAACCCTCCTACACTGTTGGTGGGAATGCAAGCTGGTGCAGCCACTCTGGAAAACAGTATGAGGTTCCTCAAAAAGTTAAAAATAAAACTACCCTATCATCCAACAATTGAATTGTACTACTAAGTATTTACCCAAAGGATACAAAAATACTAATTCAAAGGGATACATGCACCCTAATGTTTACAGCAGCATTATCTACAATAGCCAAATTATGGAAAGAGCCCAAATGTCCATCAACTGATGAATGGATAAAGAAGATGTGGTGTGTATGTGTGTATGTAATGCGCAAATGAGCATGGGGGAGAAAGAAAGAGAGACCAAACCAAATGAGCATAGGGAGGAGAAAGAAAGCGAGACCAAACCAAAAAACAGACTCTTAACTATAGAGAACAAACTGGTGATTACCAGAGGGGAGGTGGGTAGGGAGATGGGTTACGTAGGTGATGGGGATTAGGGAGTGCACTTGTGATGAGCACTGGGTGTTGTATGGAAATGTTGAAACCCTAAATTGTACACCTGAAACTAATATTACACTGTATGTTAAGTAACTGGAATTTAAATTTAAAAAACGATTTTGTGTAATTTTTTAAAGCATGTGCTAAGCACCAACATCGTACTAAACTCTAAGGAAACAAAATACAATAATAGTGCCAGAAGTGCAAAAATTTATGTATAGTACAAAGTGACACATGTTACTCGTTCAGTCAAGACATATCTATTGAGTGATTCTTCTATGCTAAGCACTATACTAGGTCCTGAGGAAATGGAGCTCTGGACAAAAGAGGCCTGTCCCTCCTTCAACTTAGAGCCTAGTGAGGGAGACAGATGACAGGGAGACACAGGAATTTCTCTCCTAGAACTCTGACAAGTGCATGAAGAGAAGAAGACAGGGCACAGTGAAAGCATGCATTAGAGGGGCCCGAGCCTGATGTCAGGGTGTTTCCCTGAGAGTGACAATTAGACTGAGAGCTGAACGGTGGGGAGATGTTATCTAAGTATTGGGCTGTCTAGAAAGCTGAAAAAACTACTTTATAAGCTGTGGATGACTTCACAAGGGAAGCAATGGGAACTGAGGCTTGAAAAGTTCATTCAGTATTGCCATGTAGAGAACCAGAAAAAGAGCGCTGTGGAAAGAAAAATAGCATAAGCCAAAAGGACCTCACTCCTTAACCTTTTAAGTCAGAGCAGGACAGAAACGCCCACACAGGCATGCACACACGTTTCCACATATATATACACTCCAGCATACTGACCACTTTGCCACCACCAGGGCTTTTCTTCATTTCAGTCTATTGCAAAAGACCAGCCTAATGTGTAAGTAAAATCTGGTTGGGAAGTGGACAGAAGATGTGTGTGGCTTGGCTGTCCAAATAGGAACCCAGAGAAATGTTCTCCAGGTTGGGTAACAACAAAGAACCTTTAATTCACACTAAAGTGTAAGTGGCTGCTATCAGTTTCTTTCCTTGAGAAAATTTTTGTTAGAGATCTTGAGGCTATCTCATTAATTGTGGTACCTCCATTAGAGGCTTAGATGAGGTAGCACAAAGTGTGCTGGAAACTTGTGTTCCGGCCTTAGTTCTCCTAACAACTGACTTGTGAAACTCATAAATCATGACCACTTTCAGAGCCTCTGTTTCCTTCTGTTTTGAGAAAAAAATAAAAAATAAAATAAAAGTGACAGAGCTCTAAGTTCTCCTATGGATCACTGTGTGACCAAAAGATGGAGCATTGGTACACTTCCTGGCTCTTCTCTGCATTAAGATTTAAGGAGCTGGATTCTGAAAACTACTTTTATTTAAAGCCCTAAACATCCCTTCTACCTCTTCTTTCTATCCCATCATATATAAACTACGCAGACTAGTGGCCACCTGCCTATTCTTTCCCTGTTCATATAGGCAGACCTTTGGACTGGGACCCCTGAAAACGGCAACAATGAAAGTTGTTTATGGATATGAGGTAGGCTTTGGAGTCAGCCCTGGTTCCAGTTCTGGCTGCACCACTCACCAGTTGGCTGGGAGAAAGTTATTTAACCTCACCATGTAGTGTTTCTCATCTGCAAAATAAAAGTGACAAGGCATCTATGTGTAGAGTTCAAGAGGATGGATGTGAAAATACATATAGGGTACATAGCATTATGCCTGGCACATACTGCCCGAGTCAGTCTCAATACCTGTTGTTAATGATGTGATTTATTAATTTCCTATTATTCTTTTTACATACATTATTTCCAATACTATCAATAACACTTTGAGACAGAAATTATTCAGTGCACATTTTACAGAAGAAGAAAAAGAACAGGAAAGAAGTTTAAGTTTCCCAAGATCACATTTCAAGGACAGAGCTAAGACTCAATTTCAAGTTTGTGCTTTTTGCTCTACTCAATCCTGATTCTTTACCTAGTTAAAAACAGAGTAGCAGTCACGGAAACTCTCAGCAAGGCTCAACCTCAGCCTTCTCTTTTGGCTCTTGCCCTGTGGCATCTACCCTGCTCATTATACCCTTGGCAGGGCTTATGCTGCTTTCCTTGGGACCAGGCAGGGGAGAAAGCTTTGTGGAATGCATTGTGGAGTCCTACTTATCTTCTGAATGAGTAAAGAATTTGAGGCCCTAGGGAAGAGGCGACTTACCAATCACATCTCCCCTTCAACAAGTCAAGAAACAATGGAGAGATAATCTATGACAGCAAGGAAAAAGCTCCCTAATGCTCTAAAGTCCCAAAGAGGCCCCTGCAGGGTTTCAAATCTGAATCATTTTGGCTGAGAAGGAAGTTAGTTTCAAAAATGAACTTTCGGAAAGTTGAGATTCATTGTCAATAAATCTTCCCTACAGTTTCTGTCTGATGTTTCGCATCCAGTTAAAACCTTTAATTCCCCCAGGGAAACTACTAAAACAACAAGAGGCCCTTTGGAAGCTTAGTAATCAACCCACTTAGGCAGCTCCAGAACCAGGGAGCCCCCAAGGCCAATTCAGGAGGTCCGCCTAACCAACAAGCACAGGTCCACCAGTGCTAATTTGAAGAAAGTTCTTTGGACAATCTTATACTGTTAGGGATTTCTAAGGGCTCATAAAATACTGTACTCACACTCAGGAATTTCAAACCTGCAGAAAAGTTACCCACTTACCCAACTTATTCAGAGTAAATGGTGCATTTATGTTGATCTGCATGGAAAAAGAAAAAAAGAAAGGAAAAAAAAAGCCTCCTGTCAAATCAAGAGAGGTCAGATTCAAAAACTACATTCAACTAACATTACTAAACAAGACTGTGTGCCAGGCATTATCACCCTTACTTTACAAAAGTGAAAAAAGAGTATAGAGACAATGAGCAAACTATCTGAGGTCACTTATCTAGAAAATGACAGAAAGAGGATTGGTTTCATATTGGCAAGTTCAAGTCCAGGCTTCTTTCCCCTGGGCTTTGTGAACTTGTGATTTTTATTTTCCATTTTTATTCTCCATAGAAGTAAATATTATTAAAAAAAAAATAGTGTTTTGCATTTTTCCCACATTCCCTGTTCAGCTTAAACACTACATAAATCCTCATGTCACTATAAGTCAATTCTCATACACCTTTATCTGGTTTCCCGAAATACAGTTTCCCATAATCAGTTGGACTTTCCCATGATCACTCATTCATATCAGGTATGCTTCACTTAAATTTCTGTTTTATCTCTTTCTTTAACTGAGTTTTAGAAATACCAGGAGAGGAATTTTCATAGTCTTCACATCCTCACAGAAACAGACACATTCTTAATTACCTTTTGTCCCACATAACTCTTTAGGATCAATTATTGGAGTTGTTGCCCTGCTAGACAAAGGCTTTCTTGAGGGACACTTGGTGGCTCAGTCACTTAAGCATCTGTCTTCAGTTCAGGTCATGATCCTGGGGTTCTGGAATCCAGCCCCTCAGCTGGCTCCCTGTTCAGCGGGGAGTCTGCTCCTCCCTCAGCCCCTCCCCTGCTCTTACTCTCTCCTTCTCTCTTTCTCAAATAAATAAGTAAAATCTTTAAGAAAAACAACCAAAGGCTTTCTTGAAGACCAATACAATAAGATGCACAGCAATAACAACAATAGCACTTACTGAGACTTACTCTGTGTTAGACTCTATAAATACTTTTATATACATTTAATACATTTTATATACAATTCACTTAATCTTCACGCTAATCATATGAGACAGGTAAAATTTATTTTCTCCTTTTTACAGTTGAGGAAACTGAGTTCTGGAGATATGTAATAACTGACTCCACGCAGCTGATAGGCTGGCAGCTGAAGAGAACAAGTAATTTTAAAGTAATCTCTAGAGCCTTTGTTATTCAATCTCTTTTATCATAAACTATGGAAAGATAATAGCCTCAAACTTATTTTGCCATTATATGTAAACACAGGTCCATCTCTAGTTTCAAAGCCTCATTCTCTTTTTAGAAGTGTTGGAAACCTATCTTAACTACCCTTAATGAAATCACAAATCACAGATTCTTTGGTTTGGGTGGACTTTGATAATCTGCGTAACCACAGTTCATTAATTCTGTGCTATATTAACTGTCAAAAAGATTTGGAGGGGCGCCTGAGTGGCTCAGTAGTTAAAGGTCTGCCTTTGGCTCGGGTCATGATCCTGGGGTCCTGGGATCGAGCCCCGCATCGGGCTCTCTGCTCTGCGGGAAGCCTGCTTCTCCCTCTCCCCCTCCCCCTGCTTGTGTTCCCTCTCTCGCTGTGTCTCTCTCTGTCAAATAAATAAATAAATAAAATCTTAAAAAAAAATACGTTGAGATTTAAAAAAAAAAATTGGAATATATTAATATGGCCCAAGGCTTTTTATGTTCCTAGAATGGTATATTGTGATTTTTACCATGCCATAATCAGTCCTAAAATTATCTGTGGAATATTTAAAGGGTGTAAGGGAGCTCATTATCTTAACTTCAAGAAGTGGAGAAGTCAGTGCTGCTAGATGGCCCTGTTTCTAGCTCTCTGTGTGTCAACTCTTCTCATTAAAATATATCAGCATCGAGGGGCATAAAACATGTCATTGTCATAGCTATTGTATTGGCTGCCCAGTCAATAATTCTCATGAATAGCTGATCCTGAATGGTGACACCACACTCAAGCCATGATACCTATCTATCTACCTTCCCTATACTGGAGTTCCTGCATTTGTAACTAGGAAATCGCCATGCTATTTATTGGTCTTCACCGTATGGAGCTTCCGTTTCTCATCTGTAATTTTGGGATGATCATAATGCATAAGCAGCGGTGATGTAGCAACAGCCAAATGAGACGGTACAGGAAGCACCATACACTGTGCCTGAGCCAGAGTAAGGCGTGCACTAGAGGCTTGTTGAAATAGAATCTGCGAATGATGGCCCCACTTTTTCTATAAAGGCCACATTACCTAAGATGGAGACCTGTCAGAAAACTGTTGCTGCTAGTGTTTCTGGTCATCACAGTGTTGTTTCTACTGCTGCTGTTTAACAACCTCAATTAGAAAACCCAGAAGGATAGTCAACCAAAAGGAGCCTCTGGGCAAGCATTTAACCTCAAATTATTGCACAACCTGTTGATCCACCTTTTATCAAGGCTCACTCCAGACACTTCACATGTCCATGCAGATTAAGCTACTAAGACTTCTAAAAAGTACAAGGGGATTTATCCACTCAGTACTGCAGTCAGACAAGTGGTTCCTAGTCACAAAACAGCATCAGCACACAAAACTTCTCTTTCTAGAACAAGACCGGGATGACTTAAATAAATTCCTTTAGTAGCCAGTTGGTAAAAATTTGTATAAACCATCACAACTCAAGCTTAATTAACTACTTAACTTTAAAATTTTAAACATGAGGATTCATTTTTCCTCCCCTTTTTATTTCAGGTCAAAAAAAAGATTCAAATTCTCCATATAATAACAGAGGTGGCTTTCAACAAACCAATGCTGGTATGCACAAAGCTATGTCAGAATACAGATTTATAGTTTTGCAAACTCTAGAAATTTTTTAACTTACATTAATAATACCGTTTTTTTAAACTCAGAGATATCAAATCTATGTTGATGAATTATAACTAAGTCCTATTTTCCTATCATTTAGTCATTCTGGATTTTTTACATCTTTTCTGTGGACAAAATAATGGACAACTGGATGATTAACTGATGGTACTTGAATCTAAAACTTGATGTTTTAGAATCACTGAAATGTAGTCACTGTCTTCCTTTCCAACTCCAACACAAAATAAGAAGGCTATGTCACAACTTTGAACTTAGGTTTTTTATTATTCAAATGTCACATGCATAAAGTTAATACAAATAAATTCTTTTCCAAACACCAAGGTAGCAGGTGGTACATGGGGACTTGCACAAAAAGAGCAATGACTTTGAGTCAAGAGAAATGAGCGAGCTCAAGTCACTTACTGGTTATGGGACCCGAGGCCGACTTCACATCTCTGTGCCTTAGTTTCTTCATCATGAAGATAAGGATAGTAAGAGCAACCTGAGAGGGTTGCTGTGAATGTTAAAATGAGGCAGTGAGGATGGAACTCTTGGGACAAAGGAGGGGCTTACTGTTTTTTTTCTGAAGGAAAGAATTGATGAGTTAAAAAACAAACAAAAACAGGAAAAATCGTCTTTCCTGTCAGACTCTAAGTTTTGTGAAAGCAGGAACCTTGTTGACCATTCCATCATTACGTGCCTAGGATTTCACCATGGTTCACATTTGGTTCAAAAACAGTTAAATTGAATAATTCAGTAATGGTTTAATTGAATCGGTTTGCATTAATGTCTGTTATTCCTTTTATTCTTTTTCTTTTGTTGAGACAAATATAGTAGATACTATTCTTCCTATTATCCACTGTCATTTCCACAATACTGTAGTCCTATATCTATAATAAAAGATGATATCAAGTATTCAAATATTGTTTAAAAAATTATCACAAGCAGCAACTTAAATGCCATTTAGTTTACGTAAAATCAATAGACCTTTACTTACAATGGGCTGAACATGTGAGTGGTAGAGATATAGTAATAAAAAATATTTGTTCAATCTACTATACACAGATACTTCTGTTCTAAAAACTTTATAGTGTCAGTATATTTAATCCTCATAATACGACAGATCCTATTATTAGCCTATTTTTACAGATAAGGAAAGTGAGAGAGTAATCTATATATGGTTTCTTGGCTAATTAAAAAGTAAAGCTGGACTGTGAACTCAGGCACTATGGCTTTATGAAAGTGTCACTAACTACTTTCTACATCCTTCCTATGAGGTGTAACCCATAGCCCCCATCTTAAATGAAGGAATGATTGCCACCTCTAATTGAACAAAATTAAGAAAAGTAAAATATAAGAAAGAAAGGAGGGAAGAACTGATTATTGAAGATCAAAGATATTTTGATATAAACTTTTAAAAATTATTTGACTGTATAAACAGACTAAGGAAGAAAAGCCATATAATCATTACAACTGATACAGAAAAAGCATTTGACAATATCCAACTTTCATAAAGGAAACTAGGAATAGAGGGGAACTTCCTCAGCTTGATCAAGAATATCTACAAGAAAGGGGCGCCTGGGTAACTCAGTCATTATGTGGCTGCTTTTGGCTCAGGTCATGATCCCAGAGTCCTGGGATCAAGCCCTGCATCAGGCTCCCTGCTCAGTAGGAAGCCTGCTTCTTCCTCTCTCACTCCCCCTGCTTGTGTTCCCTCTCTCGCTGTCAGTCTCTCTGTCAAATAAATAAATAAAATCTTAAAAAAAAAAAAAGAACTTATGTAATGGCAAGAAACTGGATGCTTCCTAAGATTGGGAATGAGGCAAGAATGTTCTTTCTCAGCAGTTCTATTCAAAATTGTACTGGTGGAATAAGACAAGAAAAGCATATAAAATGTATACAAATAGGGAAGAAATAAATAAAACTGACTTTATTCACTGGTGACATAGTTGTTTATTTATAAAATTCCCAAGAGTTTACAGAAATCTCCTGAACTGATAAGTTAATGTAGCAAAGTCACAAAACACGAGGTTACTGTATAAAAGTCATTTTTCTGTATATCAGAAATGAACAATTAGAAATTAAAAAACAATTTATACTAGCACCAAAAAGGAGAGAAATATTTGTGGTTCCTTTCTTTTCTTCTTCTTTATTTCCTTTGCCTGTCTTTGTGTTTTCTTTGTATTTACATCTTGTCTTCTTTCCTTCCTTCCTCTTCCTCTCCACACTTTCACTTTTCAGTGTAGGTTACACCACATTCCAAAAGCAATGTGACATAATTTACAAAGCAATAGACTACAAATAGGCAATGGTCTTGGTGAAAAAATAGAGCCTTTCCTCATTCCATACAGGAAAATAAATTCTATATTGTTCTAAAATGAAGGTCAGAAAAGTATATAAATGTTAGATACTTGCATCTTCTTTCTGAATTTAAGAGGGAAAAGAGACTCTACAGAAAACAAAACAATGGGAGAAAAAGAGTATGACTACCACAGAGTAATTGAATCAGAAAAAAAATCTAGATTTGCAAGAGGCAAAGACACTGAGGGGTTAGGGGCAGAATCCACTCGAGTTATGAGCGGCTGACCTGCTACTAATCTCAAGCTCATCATCTCCATCTCCTTCAGGCAAACCTAGCATGGATTAGATTATTGGCACACCAGTTTTTAGCAAGTGTATCAGAATCTACTTAGTATGGTCTCGAGACCAGCACAAAAGAATGATGATCTATAGGTAGAGTTCCAAGAGTTTCAAAAAATATATATAGGAAAGAAAATATCCGAATTTCCCCTCCCCCTCAAAACAAACAAACAAAGAAGGAAAAAAAAATCATTATTTTCAGCCATGTCACAGATACCTATCACCTACAATCTTTGGCTTACGGCCCCATCTCAAGCCCCATCTCTTTGCATGGCTTCACTGGCAAAGTAACAGAAATACCCAAGATGACCTCTCCTCTGATGCGAGAAGTTAATAAAGGCTATAAATGGAAACATATAAAGTGCTATATAAAATATACATATTTTAGTATTCAACTAATTCTTCAAATTACTTGAACTAATCCATTACAGATTTGTTACTCTTTCACACATTTACATTCTTCAGAAAAATTTTGGATTTTGAGGAGTGGATATCCAAGGAAATGCTTTCCTTGGAAATACACAATTAAAACCAAGGAAGAAGATAATAAGGCGTAGCAGGGGCTTTTTTGTATGAATTAAGCTTAATAAAATATCTGAAACATGAGTGTTTATTTGGGGAATGATAGTACCTAAATCTAAATATGGTTTTGCCTTAGTAACCAACAAATTACTTTATAAAGCATGGAATACCATGTATGCCAAAAAAGGAGTCACTGAATGAAATTTGAATAGGGACAACTATTTTGAATTTACGCTAATCTAAAGGTAAGAGAATTTTCATAGTGGTAAAGAGCTTGTCTTGAGCAAGATGATCTACTTGAGTGCTTCTAGTTCTGGTGTTCTATATTTCTATTGGTCACTCTATTAAAAAGAAATAACTGGCCTGTTTATAAATAGTAATAGACAACCAAAAGACAATAGCAGAAAAACAAAAGAACATCTGGTGCTATAGGCAACACAGGAAGTAATAGAGACTCAAGACTCGTGAATGGGAAGGTTGCTTTCCTTTTACAGATGAGAACCCTGAAGTAAACAGGGCAATGAATCAGTTACAGCAGTGGTTCTCAATTAGAGGTGATTTTTGTCCCCCAGGGAATATTTTGAAATGCATGGAGACATTTTTGGTTGTTCGAGAGCTTGAGGAGTAAGCATAGTATTGGCATCTAGTGGAAAGGGGCCAGGGATCCTGCTAAACATTCTACAATGCACAGATAAGCCTTCCCCTCCCCCAACAAAGAATGATCCAGCCCAAAATGTCAATAGTGTGGAGGTTAAGAACCAACAAGGTAAGCTAGTTACCTTTCTGTGTGTCTAGAAGTAAAGAAGGCTATATTACTAAATATACTGTGCATCACTGAAATCATTTCATTTTGCTTGTCATGATGGAACAGAGACTGAAAATTCTTGACAGTGCCAGCTCTGGTTAACTTTCCATTACATAATGCACTGGATTCAAGAGTCTGGTCAAACAAACATCATGAAGACAAATTTCAAACATTTGGAAACACATTCAACTCTAGTTGAAATATAAGGTATCACACAGAAGAATTAAATATGTCTCTAAAAATAGTTCTGTTAATTATCAGCAACTGCATTAATAGAGGGATTCTACGAAAGTGAATAGTACCTACATTGGGTTGGTCTAGACAAAAGAGAAAAAGAATATAACAGAATAGCTAACCATGCCACTAACAGGCCTAAGCCATCCTTCCTCACCGCGCACCGCCCCCCCCCCCCCCCCCCCCCCCCCCCCCCCCCCCCCATTCCAGCCAGGATTGGATTGCTTCCTGAGGAATTCAATTTTGGCCTCTGAAGGTATCACCCAGCCTCGATTTGAAGAAATGTGTCTGTAGGAAGTTCTACAAGGTGCAGCTCTGGGGGACCCATAGAATGACAATGATGTCCACAGATCTGCATGACACTACAGTGACAGCTAAAGAGACCATAGAGTGTTAGAGCTAGAAGTAAGGGAGAGGTTATTTTAGTCAACTTTCAGTCAAGGAAACAGAGGTCCTGAGATGGGAGATGGAGGAGAGTGACTGGTCCAATGTCAAATAACAAGTTAATGTCACAGCCAGAATCCTGTTCTCCAGAATAGCCTGGCTCTCATTCAACTAATGGTAGATGTGTAGATTAAGTAAATATGTACTCTACCTACTCTGTATGAACTTTGTTGGGTTCTGCATATGAGATTGGTTTTACCCACATAGTGGGAAGCACTATATTTCATTCTACTGAAAAGATTTTCCAGGAGATTGGAAGTCTGAAAAGAAAAAACAACTTTTCCAAGGTCACAAAGCTAGCAAGTGGCAGAGCCTGGATTCAAACCAGTGTCATCTCATTCCAAGTTCAAAATATTGAACTGTTTGCGTTACCCAGTGTGCCAGGGAAAATAACAAGGTAGGGGAAAAGAGGCAAGGATTACCATCATATTGGAGATGAAAAGCACAAGGACTTCTCCTGATAAAAACATGAAGATATAATATGTATAAGATTAGAAAATAAACCTGCCTCATCTATTTTCAATATCCACGTTCCTCTCTTTCTTCAATTCCCTGTCCCATACTGTATAATACTATCTGTAACAAGGAGATGAACTACTGGAAAGACTTTTCCAATAATCTAAGATAGAAACTTTTCCTGTATATGACCATAAGATTTAAAAAAAATCACAACTGCTGTAAGGAGCAGGTAACCTAGGATATACTTATTCTTTTGGGAGTCATGACCCTATTGCCAAACTAATGAGAGTTATCAATACTCTCAGAAAAAAATGCACACATATGCACACAGTTCTGACACACTTTCACCTACAAACTATTCATGGAAATCCCAGAAGCCAATCAGTGGACCTCAAATTCTTTAGGGGAAGAATTTTTGTTTTAGAATAAGCTCCGCCACCAAGTAGATGTATGACTCTGAACAAATTAAATGAACCTCAGTGTCTCAGTTTCTCCAGTTTAAGAGGGTAGATTTGCACTCTAGATTTGTCATTCTATGTTGCTGATGGAAGCAGCCGAATACGGTGGAAGGTAGTCCAGAAGTCAGAAAACCCCATCTGCCATCACAGGTGTGTGATCCAAGGAGGTTCATTTCCCCTCTCTGGGGCTTATTCCCTGCAGTTGTAAAGTGAGGAGTTAATAAAAGATGACCTGTAAAGTACCTTTCAGCTCTAATGGTTTGAGATTCCTAATTCAAGGAAGAATAATGTGGGGCAGGAAACAGACACCTGCTTATAACAGAAACACTACTGGATCTCTAGAGTTCCCATGCATATGAAGACATCATGCTTGCTCCTGGCTAGGTCCTGGTGTGTGACAGGTGAGTAGGGATGCTGCAGCAGTGGATATCAGTTTTTTGATCAGCATCCTTGCCAAGCTTTGTGACCATAAACCCCTGGAGGACGGAACCCTATCAGCAGCCACATCTCCACTTGCTAAAGAGCACCGTTGATAAGGACTCATTTGGGTTTGGGGAGAGAACAGGTCAGGAAGTAACTTCACAATTAGAGGAAACTAAACAGCTGTTTCTGGGACAGAGGGGCGTTGTAACCAATACTCTCAGTGTCAGAAGTGTGTAAACTGCATCCTCTTAAGCAATCAAGTATCTGTTTGAAATCAAAGAGCTTTCCTCAAGCACAAAAGGATCAGAATAAATCTTTCTTATCTTTGGGAAGATCACACCCTATACCAGCAGTCACTGATAACATTTCTAAATTTTTGAGATCTGGAGACTTGAGTTAAATTATATCCCTTTCCTAGGTCTCAAGTTACTCATCTTTGCAATTGTTGAAGGGCAAGGGTGGAGAGTGAGGAGAGGATTAGACAAGACCACCTCTAAGGCATTTTATCGTTTGAAGATTTTTAGCGTATTTTTCTCAAAACCAAAATATTTCTTTAAACTCATTCCTCTAACCCCCAATTCTTTTAAAGGAACCAGACATTGAATCTTATTTCTGGACTTTTTGATATAACCATTGCTTCACGTTGCCTCTAATACAATTACAGAACTATAACAGATAAAGCAAGTTGCAACCTTTCAGACCACACTGTGTTGAGGGTTTCTTTGAAATGAAAAGGAAGTAAAGAGCAATAACACACTCTACCCTTGATCAACATCCTTCCAAAGATATCTCCAATTGTTTACTTTCACTCAGTTATTTTGCGTCCCCTCAGTTTTTTAGCAAGCATTTTCTGGATACCTGCTACGTTCCAAAACATTATGAGGAAGACATTGCTTCTGCTTTGAATACGCTCGTAGTAGAGAAGTTACCGGGACCATAACTCACAGGCAATAGCTCACAGTCCCTTTACCATAGTTTTAGAATTTGAAAGTCCCTTGAAGGGCTCCTAGTGCCACCACCCATTTGAAGCTTGACATTTCTTTACAGTGGCCCTGCCATGTGGTTGTCTTGCTAGTCTTTGGCTAACTCAGAGAATCAGGTATCTCACTCTTTCTTGGGTCAGTCCATTTCAGTTTCATTTCTAATTCCATATTCCTTTGAAATTATGTGAGAAGAGCACAAAACAGGTTCCCGTTATACAAAGGACATAAAGATATAAGGGAGAGCTGGGAGGGGGCATCAAGGTCATGTATGAGCCTTGCATCAAGGGTAAAATACAAACTGATTTCTGACACAGAGAGGGGCTCATTCAAACCAGGCAAGTGTTTTCCCATTTCCTTGTGCTGGTTTTCCCATCTCTGGAATGATGGGGTTGGACTGTGTAAAAGAAAAGCTTTGCATTTGCATGACCACTAGCCTAGAAAATAATCAAGGCAGTTCTGATTCTCCACAACTGAGTTGAATCAAGTGAATCAAAAGAAGGACCATGGGCTTCAGTGATCCTAGTTCTCTAGTCTCTATTGAACCTAACCAAAGACTCTTCTGACCAGTGAATGATGGGCCTTATTTTGCTGCTTCTCTCTTACGAAGAGCGCAAATTTTTAGTCCTTCATTAGTCCAATCACCATGGACCTCCTCTTTCCAGTACATAAAAATCCCGGCTTTCCCTTCAATAAACTTCTCAGTGAATTTTTTCACTGGTGGTGTTTTCCCTCTCCTGACAAGTTAGTAAACTTTGTAATCATCTTGTAGCTCTTGGGAGTTGTCTCATTTACTATGTTTTTTTTTTTTTTTTTAAGTAGGTGGACTCTAAGGTCCTGTCTAGCTGTAGCAGTCCATGAATCTATATTTCCAAGAGAGCCACAGGCAAGGCCACCTGCCATTCATTCTCTGAAAGTTAGGATGTGAGGACCTATGGTCCCAGAGAACTGAGGACATTCTACTGCTGTATCTCAGGTTCTCTGTACGGCATTATCCTCTGCCTCTGAGAGAGTTCTGTTTAGATCTCTTTGTTACTCACCCTCTTTCATTCTCATCCTCAATATTGAGGAGAAGAAGCAGCAAAGACTGGTTCTAAAGTATAGCTGAGGACAAAGTCAGAAATCAGTGCCCATGATGGACCTAGACCTGGACATTCTGAGCATTCCTACCTGACTTCCTTTTCTCTCCCAGAATGACGACCCACAGATTTGCACCCTCTCTTCCTTTCCTTCTATTACAAAATCAAATAATTTAAAGAACCCCTAGCCAAGGTCCTCATTTTACAGGGGAAAATCGTGACTCAGAAATGTGAAGAGCAACAATCAAGTCTGCAGGGCCATGTGGCGCAAGGTCAAATCTAGAATATGGGGTTTCCAATTCCCAAAGCAGTGTTTGTCTCACAGCTCCATGCTCTTTCTCCCTGTCAATTTGTTTTTTAGCTGGTTTCATTTTTTTCTTTTTTTTTAGTGCATATTATCTCAGGGTTATTTTTGAAGGAGCAATGTATGACCTCTGTTTCACCCTTTAACCCTTTAAAGTTAAGACCGCTGGGAAGAGACAAATGCATTAAATAAATATTATTATCAAATTACCACTTCTGAGGAAAAACCTGCTGAGATAGAAAGATCCTTCTTTCTTTTTTTCTCTTTCTTATCCTCTCTTTCTTCCATGGAACACACATATGCAGTTCTCACTTTCTGAAATTCCCTTTCCCACTGTTTTTTTTTTTTTTTTCCACTTCTTAGAGTTTGTTACTCTGTTTATATTACCCTCAGAACTCTCTGTCCAGCTATCCGCCACAGCATTTATAATGCATATGGCTATTGTTTGATTAGCTTTCTCTCTTCCTTACAAGATGTTAGGTTTTTGAAGACAAAGAATGGGTCACACTCACCTTTATATTACTGGCACGAGGTAGGCACCAAATCAGTGTTGAATTACTGATTGGAAGAATAAAGAATGAAAGAAAAGCATTTCTTTGGGGCCAGATGGCCATATGGCCCTGTTTTCATGAGAGATTGTCACAATCCTACAAGAAGACCACATCCTGCTTTGTGCTGTCTTTCACCGACTCACACCCCAATTTAGTCATAATAGTATTTCACCAACTGCTCTCCCGCAGTTGTTGAAACTGCAGACGTCCAGGATGTAATCAAATCTCATTAGTCCCCAAAACTTCGAATACAAAACCTTACCGAACCTATATTTCATCTTAGGTGACATGTCTAAATTCTGCAGATTTCCTTCTGGTGAGAATATTGGGCACTTTAACACTTTGCGAGCAGGTGCTGAGCTGTTGTTATTTCAGGTCATGCAAGACCGAGATTCTGTAAATTCAGAAGCAGTGAGCAGGGGCTACGACTGGCAGGCTACTGCGATGACTTCATGGTCAAGTATAAAGAGGAGACTGCGTTCCCAATGAAGGAACAGAGGATGAAGTCATCATCTTGGCTGTGTCCGGGAACTGAAGTTGTCCAACTATATGGTGGGACATTCAATCTGCTAAATGGGATAGGATGTAGAAGTGATTCCCCGGATACTGACAAAGACATGTAGCCCTTCATGTTTTAGAAATGGCATTTCTCCTGCTGCTCTGGCATCCTGTATGTCAGCAACTGAGTTTTCAAAGAAAGATTTATCTCTAAAGGAGGTAAAGGGGGTTGAGCATGTGTTATAAATTGTTATCAAAGCAGAGCATAGATGGTGGGGTCCTCATAAGGCAGCAAAGTGTAATGGATGTGGCTTCATTCTAGCACTGCTGCTCCCCAGCCAAAAGGCCTTGGGTGACTTATATAATTGCTCTGTGCCTATTTTCTCATCTGTAAAATGGGGATAATAATATTATCTATCTCCTGGGGTTATTTTTAAGCTTAAATGAATATATAGATATAAAGGATTTAATACAATGCTCAGCACATGGTTATCTACCAGGTAGACATTATTATTCTTTCAGGTAATGTCTTCATAATCATTAAGGATTTGAGCCATAGAATAAGATAACCCTGGGCTTGTATCTCAGCTTTACCGCTTAATAGCTTCATGGAGCTGACAAGTTCATTAACTGCTAATCCTGAGTTTTCTCATCTGTGCGATGGAAATGATAAAATCATCTAAATCATACGATTTTTGTGAAGATTAAAAGGATAGCATGTGCAATGTGCATAGCATGATTCCTAGTGTATTTGAGTGCTCATTAGTATCATTTATAATACTCTCTGTGTGCCATTCAGTAACTGAGGCTCCAGGGAGTTTAAGATTCATTGTTTTTAAGAATCCCAGACTAGTGTGGGAAGTGGAAGGATGGTTTGGTGCAGTGGGGGAAAGAGAACCCTGGCAGTATGTAGTGAAGACCACAGAGGCAGGAGTGATGCTCATCTTACCTCTGAGTAGAAATTTTCAATGCAGAACAAGGGTGAAAATTGTCTAGGCAAAATCAATGAACTTAAAGCCATAGAAGATGTTTCAGTATTGATTTTCTCTGGTTTGTTTTTTGCCGTTATAAATAATCTTCAATGAACAATGTACTCACTGTATATCTAATTTTTTTCCTTAGGGTCAATTCCCAAAAATGAAACTGCCAAGTAAAATGGTAAACATTCTTAAGGCTTTTGCAAAATATCATCCGCTTCTCTACCAGGATTATGTAACGATTTTAAGCAATGTAGGAAGGTATCAGTCCCTAGAAACCTTGACAACACTGGGTATTAAATGTAAAAAGGAAAAGAAAAGTGCCAACATACTCAGCAGAAAATGGCAGCTCATTCTTAATTTGCCTTTCTTTAGTTTCTAGCAGTGTTGAACACTTTTCATATATGCATTGGCTATTTGCAATCTTTCTTTTTAAATTTTCTTTTGCATCTTTTATTTTGCACTGACATGTGAACACACATTAAGAATATTAACACAGTGCCATGTATTGAAATATTTTTCCTAGTTTGCCTTTTCAATTTATATATGGTAGTATTATTTCAATGTAAACAATTAGAATTTTTATAACAAAAGCAGTTGGTCTTTTCCTTTGTGGTTTCTACCTTTGCTTTTATACTTAGAGAGGCCTTCTTCAAATTCTAATAAATATACAATTTTGAAGACTCGCTTTTGTTGTTTTGGTACTTAACTGTTAAGCCTTCCTATTTCTTTCACTAGCATGAGCACTAATAATCTGATTTTTAACTCCAACAAGCAGGATCCACTCCTTGGATCTCTGTTGTGTTTGATTGACTTGTCTACTCTTGCACTCTATTTACTATACAATTTTATTATTATAATACTGTAATGTGTTTTAATAACTTGTAATAAAAATCTATTTTTTTTTTCAATTGCTTCTTGGCCATTTACTTGGCCAGATAGCTTTGTCAATTTCTAACAACACAATAAAAGTCAGTGAGAATTGTGATTGGAATTCCATCTCATGTGTACTTTATTTGGAGGAGAATTGACATCTTTATATTATCAAGTATTTCCATCAAGATTCTGCTTTTCCTACACTTATTCAGGTCTTCTCTATTTCTCATTGAAGTCTTGTGTTCTTCCTCATATACATCTGGCACTCTCCTTAAGAGTTAAGTCATCTCCAAATAATTGATGCTTTTGCTAAGGCATTCTGGATGTTTATCAGTACTCACAGTAGTAACCTTGATAAATCACTTTATATTGACTCTTTTTCCCTATCTTATTTCCTTTGCACCTTCATTCTTGTTCCTTGGGATCATCACCCAAATAAACTACCAGCACTCAGGTCGTTGTTTCAGTCTCTGCATTTGAAGGAACCTGAATTATGACACTTGAGATCATCTTTCCAAACACCAGTAATTGGCAATTGCGATTTTTGGAGATATGCAGATTTTCAGTGGTATGCTCTAGGGTCTAGTGCATCTGGATTAGAAGTCCTGGAACATGCTATCTCATTTTCTTAGGAAAAGAATCCCTCATATTGATATAGTCTTGGATCACTTACCACTTCTATAGAGATCTGGGATAAAATAGGTACACTGGTGTATACAGCGTCTATATATAGTTCTCCAGCTTCTAGTCTGAAGATTAATAAATACAGGGCTAAAGAGACTTAATTTTCTCACTATTAGCAAAATTAATCTTCACTCATGATATCAATTATATTTTTTTGGCTTGCCTATTATTTCTTTATTACTAAAGTAATAAACACAAGCATCTCAGTTTGTATCTTATTACTCATAATAATCACAATAACAAAATCATTCCCATTTGTTGTCAGATACAGGCTCTATGCCAATTATTTTACATATTATGTTTCTAATTCCATTAACAACCCACCTGCAAAGTAGATCTTAGTAATGAAGCTGAGTTTAAGCTAAGTTAAGGGAACTGTGGGAGTGGAATAACTATAGATGATGGAATTGTGTTGTTTTTGTAGTTGTTTTTACCCCAGGGTATGTCAATCCTAAAACACGTGATTAAATTTCTCTCATCGGTGTTTCAATATAGATGTCTTGTCCATCCTTTGTTAAATTTATTCCTAAGTATGCTGTGGTTTTATTTTTCACTACTATAAATAATACTGTTTGTTTTCCAACATTTTATTATTGATGCACAGAAATAAAATACATATTTTTTGCATTTATACTATATGACCTTGCTAAATTTTTAAGTCTAATAAAAGTTGTTTTTGTAAATCCCTTAGGGATTTCTTTGATGTACTTTATGGGTTTCCAAACTTTATGATTTATTTATTTATTTGTTTAGATTTACTGCTGACTGGAGTCTTCAGAATAGTATTGAAAAATTACTAATTATATTCATTGGCAAGAACAAACCTTCCTTTTTCCCCTGCTTAAAGAGGACATGATTCAATATTTTATCATTCACCAGAATGTTAGCTGGAGGTTTTTGGTGTTTTGTTTGTTTGTTTTGTTTTGTTTTTGTAGATGTCCTTTATCAAATTGAAGAAGATGTCTTCCTTCCTAGTTCCCGGAGTTATAAAATGATGTTAAATTCTGTCAAACACTTTTTCTGCATCTATTTAGATTATGTGTTTTTTTCTTTTATTCTGATAATGTGATGAATTAAATTCACTTTCAAATTTTGAACAAACCTAGGGTAGATGGAACTAGAGGGTAATATGCTAAGAGAAATAAGTCAGTCAGAGAAAGACTAATATCATATGATTTCACTCATATGTGGAATTTAAGAAATAAAACAAATGACCATAGGGGAAAGGAGAGAAAAATAAGATGAAATCAGAGGGAGACAAACCATAAGAGACTCTTACCTATAGGAAACAAACAGGGTTGCTGGAGAGGAGGTTGGTGGGGGATGGGGTAACCGGGTGATGGGCATTAAGGAGGGCACGTGATGGAATGAGCACTCGGTCTTATATGTAACTGAGGAATCGCTGAACTCTACCTCTGAAACTAATTATAAAAAAAATAAACCAACTTTGCTTTTCTAGGGTAAAACTTAAGTCATTATACGCTATTAGTTTGTCTACTGCTAGATTTGATACGCTAATATTTTTGTTAATATGTTTGCGTCTATGTTCATGAGAGATATTGGTGAGACATTTTCTCTTTTTTGTGATGTCTTTACCACATTTTAGCATCAGGAATATGGTGACTTCTTAAATTAGTTGAGGAGAGTTCTATCCTCCTCTGTATTTTGAAAGAATTTATATAAGACTGGTATTATTTCTTGCCTAACTGTTTGACTGGATTCACCACTGAAACTATCTGGGCCTAGAGTTTTCTCTGTGGGAAGGCCTTTGATAACAAATTCAATTTATTTAATAATTTAGAGTTATTTAAATTTTTATATCTCAATGAGTAAATTTTGGTAAATTATATTTTTCAAGGAATATGTGAATTTCAGTTAAGCTCTTAAATTAATTGGCATAAAGGTGTTCATAATATTCCCATATTATCCTTTGTTATCTTCAGTATCTGTTGTGATACTCTTTCTTTTACTCCTGCTATTGGGGTTTGTGAGTTTTTTTCTTTCTTTTTTTCTTGATTAGTCTTGCTAGAGGTTTAATAATTTTTATTAATGCTATACAAAGAAACAACTGTTGGCTTTAATTTCTCTAATGTTAATTTCTGCTTGTGTCTTTTTGTTTTCCTTTTACTTAGGCTTTAATTTGCTCTTTTTCTCCTGTCATTTTAATGCAGGAACTTACATCATTATTTTAATCCATTTCTCCCTAATATAGATGTTTAGTATATAAATTTCCCTCTGTACTATTTTGACAGCAATGCTATACTATTTATTTTTTTCTGGTGCTCTTTTTTTATTTCTCATGCACTATATTTGAATTCCTATCCAGTTTAATATTATTTTGGCTTAAAGAATTTCCTTTTAACGTTTTATGTTGTTAGTGCAGGCTTGCTAACAACAAATTCCCAACTTTTTTTTTTTTTAAATGTCTTCATTTCACCATTGTTTTTCAAAGATATTTTCATGGGATATAGAATCCTGCTTTAATAGGGGTTTTTTGTTGTTGTTAATTTTTAGTTTAGTTTTTTTGTTTGTTTGTTTGGGTATTTATTTTTATTTTTTTTTTCTGTTACCTGGTTTTTTTTTTATTATTATTATCTTATGCTAATCACCATACATTACATCATTAGTTTTTGATGTAGTGTTCCATGATTCATTGTTTGCGTATAACACCCAGTGCTTCATGCAGAACATGCCCTCTTTAATACCCATCACCAGGCTAACACATCCCCCCACCCCACACCCCCCTAGAACCCTCAGTTTGTTTCTCCGAGTCCATAGTCTCTCATGGTTGTTTGGGTATTTAAAAGATAACATTCCACGGGCGCCTGGGTGGCTCAGATGGCTAAGCGTCTGCCTTCGGCTCAGGTCATGATCTCAGGGTCCTGGGATCGAGTCCTGCATCGGGCTCCCTGCTCCTTGGGAGCCTGCTTCTCCCTCTGCCTCTCCCTCTCTGTCTCTAATGAATAAATAAATAAAATCTTTTTTTTAAAAAAAGATAACATTCCATTGTTTTTTGGATTCCATTTTACTAATAAGAAACCAGCCATAATTTGCATTGTTTTTTCCCTGAATAAAGTTTTTCCACTTTCTCTGTTGACTTTCAAAGTTTTTCTTTCTTTTTGGCTTTTAGAAATGTATTTATGATATGCCTACCTGTGGTTTTTTTTTTTATGTTTCTGCTTAGTGTTTTCTGGGTTTCTTAAGAATTTGTAAGTTGTGTCTTTCATAAAATTTGGAGAATATCAGCTATTACTTAAGTACATTCTCCATCAATTCTTACTTTCTTTTTCTTCTAGAATTTCAAGTAAACATTTGTAATATCCTATAATATTGTCCCATATGCCCTTAAGATGCTGTTCATTTTTCTTCAACCTCTTTCTTCCCTCATATTGAATAATCTCTATTTGCTTCGAGACCATTGACACTTTCTTCCCCCCTTTCTAGTCTTCTGTGAAGCTTATGTTGTGGATTTTAAAAATTTCAGATTTTTGTATATTTTAATTACAGATTTGTTATTTTATTTCCTTTTATATTTTTCATTTCTCTACTTAGACTCTTCATCTGTCTATCATTAAGACTGTATTTTCTCCTTTTAGCCCTTGAGATTATTCATAATAGCTTCCTTAAAATTTTTATTTGTTAAATCAAACTCTAGAGCTAGCTCAACTCTTTATATTGACTTCATTTTTTTTTTTTGCCTGTTTTGTAATTATGTTATTTTATATTGGGCGGTTTGGACAATATGTTTTAAGTACACTAGATTTTGTTATGTTTCTCTAAAGAATGTGGATTTTTGTTCAGAAAAGCAGTTCAATTACTATTTACCTTGAAATTGTATTTGCTTAGTTTTATGCTTATTGGGACATATCTGTGTAAAGTCTAAAATATTTCTTAAGCCCCTCTAATTTGGTGATACTTATACATCTAAGTCCTGCATCTTCTGTGGATATTACCAAAACTTAGTTTTAGGATTTAAAAGTGGTATGGAGGAGGCCTTACTCTAAAGGTAGGAGTCAGGAAACTACTATCTGTCTGACTCAAGGCTGGCCCCATACTTGGCTCTTCTGTAAATAAAGTTTTACTGGAACACGGACACACATTCACTTATGTGTTTGTATAGATGCTTTTACACCATGAAAGCAACAGAGAGCTTATGGACCAGAGACCTAAAAGTATTTACTCTGTGGCCCTTTACAGGAAAGGTATCCTGATGCCTGCCCTAGGGCATGATCCATATTCTTTTTCTTTTTTTTTTTTAAGATTTTATTTTTAAGTAATCTCTACACCCAGTGTGGGGCTTGAACTTACAACCTTGAGATCAAGTCACATGCTCTACCGACTGAGCTAGTGCCCCCGTGATCCATATTCTTAATGCATAGTCTTTCTGATGTCTCAGCTGACATCTCAGGATATCAACAAGATTTCTTCACCCTGGCTGGGTATGGGACATCCATGTCTCCCAAAAGTGCACACCTTTCAGTCTCTCTGTTCTACTCTCATCTCTGTAGCATATGCTTGCTTGTAAGCTTCCCACAGTCTATTCCCGCACTCAGGAAGCTCAGCTCTCAGCCAGAGACTTGATAGAAGCAAGTTCTAGGATCCCCATCCAGCCCAACTCTACCTTCCTGGTGTGCTCTCCTATAGATTCCAGCTGTTTCAGCAACTTTTAATTCTGCTCTCTGCTCTAACTTCAAGAGGACCTCTGTGCTTTGCTCAGGCTACAGTTCGCTGCCACAGTTTAGAAAATTGATCCCAGGCAGAGAGCCAGGACAATCATGGAACACACATTTGAGTTTTTCTTTCAGGGATTTCAGGCTTGCACTATTTGTTGTTCAGTGCCTTAAAACAGTTTTCTTATATATTTGTTTAATATTATAGTGTTAACATATGATCACAAGTATAAATACTTTTATTGTCATTTTAAAATACCAAATCCACTTTTTTTGTGTGCAAATGCACGTGACTGAGTAAACATATAAAAACATTTTACCTGTTAATATACACTGAGCCAGTTATAGGATTATAGTAAAATATGTTACCTGAGAACTACCCAACTGGAATAAGCTTGAACTTAGGATAATGCATCATTCTATTCTCCTCTTTAGAAGCTGCAAAGGATTTCTTCAGCTGCCCTCCAGATCCTTAACATCCCACAAGGCAAATCAAGCAGATTAACCAATATTGCATCATCTATTACTATTCTGTTTACTTATTCTGAATAATTTTTAATATTCTTAACTCTCTTCTCTATTTCTCTAGAATGTTGAAATTCAGACCGTAGGTTGATTTTGAACACTTCCAATTTTATTGTTTTCATTAGAGCATGCAACATCATACTTACCATAGAAATCTATTTCACTACTCTCTGTCTCTCCTTTACATAGAAGGAATTACATCCTGTTACTTCTGTGTAACACTCCTTAGGGGTATAGTAGAATGTATACTTCTTCCTTATTCAACCCAAATGGAGTTTCTCTGTTAAAGGGTTACAACTTAAATAGCATAAAATCAGATCACTAGGTGTTTTTATAATTATTAGAATTCTCAAGGAACTGGACAAATGATATTTAATTAAATGATACTCATCAGCTTATAATTAGATGCAGGCTTACTGATAATATATTTGATAAATATATTATGGCTATAAACAACCTCCAAAAATAAGAAAGGCCTAGTAAATATTTGAATAATGGACCTCTGTTGTTACTTCCTTTGCTAAGGAAAACTATATTTATTTCAAGTTAGATATCAGATATTCATCATAGTCATTAGTTCTCATAATTATATGAATATGTATTTGGAGTGTTCATACTTCAAATTTCTTTCTGGTTATGTTTCACATAAAGAACCTATGTTCAAATAACACTTTCATATACTGGAGGCTATTATTAAGTCAAAATTGAACTTAAAATTAAAAATAAAAAAGACATGCTTTTAAAATAGAAGTGCTAATAAGACCTTGAGTGAACTTTCATGTCTTGGCTGTAGAAATTAGCTGACTTTTATCTATAAAAAGGGTAATTGGTATATTAGGTAGGTTACTTTCTGCTGCAAGTAATAGACACCCCAATTAAAAGTGGCTTTAAAATATTTTTTCATATAACAAGATGTCTGAAGTATGATCTCAGAATTAATTCAGTGGTTTAATAGCATCATCAAGGACTGGAGTTCTTCTCTTCTCCCTGTCCTGCCATCCTCAACATATTAGCTTATGCCCTCAGACCTACACTCTCATAGTTTCAAGCAAGTTGCAATGGCTACAAGTATTACTTGCTCAAGTAAAGTTTGTCAAGTTGCTTAGGCACCGATCTGTTTGGAATTTTTACACAGAACACACCAAACTGGGACCTGATCCTGTACAAAAGCAGTTTAACAAGTACAAATGCAAGATTATAATATCAAACTAAGCTTGACTATGTGGCTAACAGGGGTCAATCGATATTTGTGAAATTCCCCTGTTCTCGGTGGTACGCATCATTCTTCAAAATGAGTAGTTTTGCCGCACAAATGCAATTAGTGTAAACCTGGAGAGCATAGATAATTGTAAAATGAGGTAAATAATTAAGAAGTGATGAGTTTTGGTTATTTATTGCATGTACCTTTAATATTATTTACTTAGTTATAAGCTCATATACTTTATTTTTTAATAATGGCTGTATTTAACAACTGGTTTGCAGAATTCCTGAAGATTTCACAACCAGCTGTTTTGAGCTGGGTATGAGCTAGCTTTAGCACACCACTGGCCCCCACAGCCATTTCCTCTGTCTTTATTAAACTTGTAGCCTTATACCATGCACATACATAAAAGGTTAAGGTTTTTATTAAATGTTATACACAAAACATATCTTTATTTCATTCATTATAAAAGTAGACAAAACTTTGTTATATTTAATATCCAAAGCAGAAAACTGGGCAAAGCTTGGGAACATTAAAATATTTTGTAAACTAAATGAAAAGGCCTAAGTTGTAAAGTCTTATCCCATTTTACTGATATTTGATCAAAAGAAAAGAAAACTGTAAAATGGCATCTTGAATACATGATAGGGCCAGAGGTCTCAAATCTGAATCAGTGTTCCTCAACCTAGCTCTGATTCCAGTGCGATCCTAGTCAAGGAACGGTGCATCACAGAGTGTGATTTTTCTGTTAGAAAATAGGGAGGCAATACAAGATAGTCTTGAAGGTCTCTTCTAGTTTTAAAGTTTGTCATTGTGATTTTTTTAAAAAAATCTATGACTCTGAGTATAACTTATCTGAGTCTTTAAAGTGAGTTTCTTGCAGACAACACATATTTAGGCAATCTCTGTCTTTTAATTGATTTATTTGGACCATTCACATTAAGGTGATTATTGGTTTAGGTGGGTTAATATTGACCATGTTTGTAACTGGTTTTTATTCACTGGGTTTGTTATTTGATCCCACCACTATTACCCCTCTTTATGCATGCTTTGGTTTTAATTGCATATATTATTTGATACCATTTTATATCCTTTCTTTGTGTATCAGTTACAATTAAACATTTGTCCTATGGTTCACAATACGCATTTTTGACTAATCTAATTCTGCTTTCAAATAACACTATATTCCTTCATGTATAGGGTAGGTACATTATAACAAAAGTCTTCTGATTCCTCTTTCTCATCTCTTGGGACACTGCTGTCATTTATTTCACTTAGCTATATGTTTTAATCACCTAATACGTTGTTATTATTATTGTTTTTAATGGTTTTCTTTTGGAGCAATTAAGAATAAAAAAAAATTAGGGCACCCAGATGGTTCAATTGGTTAAGTGTCTGACTCTTGATTTCAGCTCAGGTCATGATCTTGGGGTCATTAGATCAAGCCCTGCAAAGGCTCCTCAATGGGGGCTCCACATGGGTGTGGAGCCCGCTTTAGATTCATCCTCTCTCTCTCTCTCCCCACACCCCCCTAAAAAAAAAGAAGAATTTCATTTTATTTTCATTTATTTTTTCTCCAATCCTCCTCTTTCTTTTATATAGGAAAGATACTTTTATTCAAGCATCTTACCTATATTATTTTCCTTCTGCCATAAGGACTTAGATTTATTACAGTCAGGTCTGATGGCAATAAATCCCCCTGGTTTTTGTTTGTCTGAAAAGTCTTTTCTTTTTCCTTTCACTTTCGAAGGATAATTTCACTGGATGTAGAATTGTACATTTGTGGGGACTCCCCCCCCAATACTTTTATTATTTCACTCTCCTTTCTTTTTCTTGTTTGCCTGAATAATTTTTAGAAGTCGGCTGTAATTCTTACCCTTGTTTCCCATTAAGTATGGTGATTCCCTCCCTTTCCCTTTCTTCTTTCAAGATTTTCTCTGTCTTTGGTTTTCTACAGTTCAAATACGGTATTCCTAGAAGGGTGCGTGCGTGTGTGTGTGTGTGCGCGCGCGCGCGTGTTTGGTGTTGGTGTTTACGCTGCTTCTTGTCGTCTGAGATTCTGAGATCTGTAGCTCTTTGTTTCATTAATTTGAGAAAGTCCTCAACCATTATTACTCTAAATATTTCTTCTGCTCTCCTCTTTTTCTGGTATTCTAATTACAAGGATGTTATATTTTTGATACTGTTCTTGGATGATCTGTTTATTATTTCATTCTTTTTTGCCTCCTTACATTTCAGTTTGGGAAGACTCTGCTGACTTCTTTTCCAGTTTACTGCTTCCTTCCCTGGCTGTGGATTATTGATGAGTCTACTGATGAACCCATAAAAGACATTTTCATTCTTGCTATAGTCTTTTGTTATTTTTTACAGCAGTGTTAGGTACACAGCAAAACTGAGCAGAGCTATAGATATTTCCCATGCATCACCTACTCAAACATAAGCACAATTTCCACCATGGTCAACCAGAGTGGTACATTTGTGATACTTCATTATCGCCCAAAGTACATAATTTATATGAGGGTTCACTCTTGATGTTGCACATTCTATGCATTTGGGCAAATATACAATATATATATATATAATATATTATATAATGACCTGTATCCACTATTATAGTATCATACAGAAAAGTTTTACTCCCCTAAAAATCCTCTGTGCTATGCCTATTCACCCCTGCTTCCCCAAAAATCACTGGCCATCACTGATCATTTTATTATTTCTATAGTTTTGTCTTTTCCACAATGTCATATAGTTGTGATCATACATTATGTAGCCTCTTCAGATTGGTTTCTTTTACTCAGTAATATTCATTTAAAGTTCTTCCATGTCTCTTTATGTCTGATAGTTCATTTCTTTTTAGCACTAATATTTCATTGTTTGGACATACCAGTATACTTATCAGTTCACCTATTGAAGGAGACCTTGGTTACCTACAGCTTTTGAAAACTTATGAATGCTACAAACATCCATATGTAGGTTTTTTATGAACATAAGTTTTCAACTCATTTGAGAAAATACAAAGGAGCACAATTGCTGGATCATGTTATAAGAGTATATTTAGTTTTGTTAAAAACTGCCAAACTATTTTCCAAAGTGGCTGTGCTATTTTGCATTTCTATTCAGCAATGAATAAGGGTTCATGCTGCTTCACATCCTTGCCAGCATTTGGTGTTGTTAGTGTTTTAGATTTTGGCCATTCTAATAGATGTGCAGTAGTATCACATTGTTTTAATTTGCAATTCCATAGTGCCATAATATGTTGAATGTCTTTTCATATGTTTATTTGCCATATGTATATCTTCCTTGGGGAGGTGTCTATTTAGGTCTTTCGCCCACTTTTTAATCGAGTTGTTCATTTTCTTATTGTTGAGCCTTAAGAGTTGTTTGTGTATTTTGGATAATAGTCCTTTACCAGATCTGTCTTTTGCAAATATTTTCTCCCAGTCTGTGGCTTGTCTTCTCATTTTTTGACAGGGTCTTTCACAGAGCAGGAGTTATAATTTTAATGAAATCTAGGTTATCAATTATTTTTTTCATAGATTGTGACTATGTGTCATCCCCATATTCAAGGGTCATCTAGATTTTCTCCTGTTGTTTTATAGGTGATTTATAGTTTTGAGTTTTATATTTAGGTCTATGATATATGCATTTAAAGTTAATTTTTATAAAGGTGTAAGGTCTGTGTCGAGCTTTGTTTTTTGTTGTTGTTTTTGTTTTTGCATGTGGTTGTTCACTTGTTCCAGCACCATTTGTTGAAAAGACTATTTTGCTCCATTGCATTAACTTTTCACCTTTGTCAGAGATTAGTTGACCATATAATGCTATTGTAATAGCATTGTATGGTGACAGGGTAGCCACACTTGTGGTCAGCATAGCATAACATATAGACTTGTTGAATCATGGAAATTACAGTAAAATTGTGTGTCAACTACACTTTGTTTTTTAAAAAAAGGTCAGTTGGCTCTATTTATGTGGGTCTATTTCTGGGCTCTCTATTCTGTTTCATTGATTACCTATTGTTTCACCAATACCACACTGTCTTGATTACTGTAGCTCTATACTGAGTCTTGAACTTGGGTATTGTCAGTCCTCCAACTTTGTTTTTCTCCTTCAGTCATGTGTTTACTATTCTGGGTCTTTTGCCTCTCCATATAACCTTGAAAATCAGTTTGTTCAATATCAAAATAATTTCCTGATATTTTTATATGGATCATATTGAACACATAGATCAGGTTGGGAGGAACTAACATCTTGACAATATTGAATCTTCCTATCCATAAACATGGAATATCTCTCCATTTAGTTGTACTTTGGTTTCTTTCATCAGTGTTTTATACATGTCCTCATCCTGTACATATTTTGTTAGATTTATACTGAAGTTGTTTTTTGTGTGCTGATATGTTTTTAATTTCAAATTCCACTTGTTTACTATTAGTATACAGGAAAGAAACTGACTTTTGAGTACATTAAACTTCTATCCTATGACCTTGTTTATAATTACTTATTAGTTCCAGAAGTTTTTTTTTATTGATTCTTTTGTATTTCCCACGTAGACAACCATATCATCTGCAAACAAAAGAGTTTTAGATCTTCCTTCCCAGATGTATACTTTTAATTTCCTTTTCTTGTCTTACACTGTGATAATCAGGACTTCAAATAAACTATTGAAAGCAGTGGTGAGAGGGGACATCCTTGCCTGTTTCTAATCTTAGCCGGCAAGCTTCCAGTTTTTCAACACTAAATATGTTAGCAATAGGTTGTTTGTAGATTTTTTTGTTAAATCAATTTGAGAAAGTACCATGCATTCCTAGTTTGTTGAGAGTTTGTATCATGAATGGGCGTTAGATTCTGTCAGATGCTTTCTCTGCATCTGTTGATATGATCATGTGATTTTTCTTGTTTAGCCTACTGATGTGATAGATTACATTAGTTGATTTTTGAATGTTGAACCAGTCTTGCATACCTGGGACAAACTGTAGTGTTGTAACATTCTTGATTCTATCATTTCCTTTTTCTTCTTAAATTTTCCATTTGTCTTCTAATATAATTCATCAGTTCTTGCATGTTTTGACAATTCTCTTAGAGCTCTTAACATACTAATCTCCTATTGGATAATTCCAACACCTATATCATATCTGAGATTGGTCTTGATGATTGTTTTGTTTTTAATACTGTGACTTTACCTTTTACGTTCTTGGAAATTTGTGGAAAACTGGACATGTAACAGAAAGACAGAAACAAATAATTTTGCTTTTAATGGGATAATTTATGTCAATACTGTTAGAAGCCAGGCTAAATTAAAATTTGTTATAGGTATAGGTGTTCAGAGACTTCAAATTCTCCTAGTGGTCTTATTTTTATTTCCGTTTTTTTTTTTTCTTTTTTTTTTGATTTTGGGTTTTCCTCTATGAGAGTCTGTGCCTTGCTTCTCTTTCAGTTGCAGTCTGCTTTTCTTATACTGGAGTCCAACTGTTAGAGTGGTGCAATGTTGTACAGAAAAAGGCTCTATAATATTCCAATTAAATCTCAGTCTTTCAGTGTGTTTATATCACAGGCATGTAGGCTTTATTAGTGTTTCTCCACCTAAGTGGCATTATTCCACCTGACCACTACTCCCTTTCAGACTGCAGTATTCCTGGTCTATTTCCTTGAAACCCTGATGCTGTCAACAATGTTATGTTTTCTCCTTACTAAAACATTAAGCCTGAATAGGGACTGAGTGAGAGATTCCTAGCTGATGAGCATCCAACAAAGTCTCTTCTTCTGGATAATAGTCCTCTCGGTGGTGTTATGGAGAAAACCATTTATTTCACAATGGTTCTTTTTTCCCTCCCCTTTAAGGGAGGATTTTAGTCAATCTCCATATTGAAAACCTGGCGGGGTTCCTGATAGAAGCCCAGGAAAGTGTGGGTCTCCCCTAAGACTGCAGTTCCAAAGGGTCTGTCACTGCTGAGCCCTTGGTTGGGGTTGACACAACCTCCAGCAATTAAACAATATTACCAATTAAATGTTCCTGCCACCTTATGGCTTCAACTGCAGTGAAGCAGATCTCTACTGTGTCTCTCTGGATGAACCTATCTTTTTAGGTTTTATGGTAGCCATTTGTCCTGCAGCTTCACTTCAATGATGGGTCCAAGAAAAATAATTGATATTTGCTTTGTCCAGCTTTATTTATCATAAGAGAAAGAGTGACAACCTCTAACCTCCTTACATGTTGGGGTTCAACCAAGAGTCTCTAATTTTTAAAGATTTTACATAAGCAGATGTCTCAGTTTCTATTTAATTACATTTCAATAGACGAAAAATAGCTCTTAAAAATATTACTAGTGTTCCTTTCACTTCTGCAAATTCTGTGAGTCCCTCAGTAGATAAGCTATGGCATTTCTTTCCTAACTGATGATCAAGGCTTGAAATCATATGAAATTCATTTCAGAGAGCTACAGTTCAAGAACTGTCCCATGATCTTTCCACTCAGGTGTTCTCAGTGGAATGCAAAAGCTAGAATTTGGCTTTTCTCCACCAACCCAATTAAGATCCCTTCCAGCTCATCAAGCTGAACAAAAATTACATTGAGGGCATGTGACAATGGAAAATAAGACGACATGGCACTTAAGAGTTGGGCCAAGAAATTTTATGTTGAAATCTGAGTGGTGTGAGGTATCTCAGTACAAGAAAGATTTCTGAATAATTAGGTCATTGATGCAAATATGGAAGGGTTTTGTAATTTCTAGGTTTCTCAAGTTGTTCTATTGGTTATTCCTTTAGGGCTTTTTAAAAATATTTTTTATAAGAAGGCATTACAATATTGGCATGAGAACTTTAGTCTCTTGCAAGGTAAATATTAGTAATATATCTGTCCCACAAAAAAATCAGCCAAAAATACTTCTTAAATTAAAAAATATATGTATGTACATACAAAATTTGTACACTTTTTACCTCTTAGTAAATTCCCTAAGTAGTTACCTCAGATAATTTTAGGTTCTAATATCAAAGCCAGTAAACAAAATGATCACAAATTGATTCTAAGATTAAACTGATTTTCTTGCCATATAACATGTAGAAGAAAATCCAACTTATCTTCCCTTCACATATCTTCCTTTTCACATCCTTTCACATTTTCTTTTTTTTTTAATTTTTTTTATTTTTTTAAAGATTTTATTTATTTATTCGACAGAGAAAGACACAGCGAGAGAGGGAACACAAACGGGGAGTGGGAGAGGGAGAAGCAGACTCCCCGCCGAGCAGGGAGCCCGATGCGGGACTCGATCCCGGGACTCCAGGATCATGACCTGAGCCGAAGGCAGTCGCTTAACCAACTGAGCCACCCAGGCGCCCTTCTTTTTTTTTTTTTAAAGAATTTATTTATTTATTTGACAGAGAGAGACACAGTGAGAGAGGGAACAACAGGACGGGGAGTGGGAGAGGACGAAGCAGGCTTCCTGCTGAGCAGGGAGCCCGATGTGGGGCTTGATCCCAGGACCCTGGAATCACGACCTGAGACAACGACAGATGCTTAACGACTGAGCCACCCAGGCACCCCCCTATATTTTCGTTTTAAAATCTGTATTTCATTTTGTCACAAATGGATACTTGTCACCTGTTTCTTTGACATGATTATATTTTTTTTAAATAAAAAAACCCATTATTTTACTTAAGTATTTATTTCATATGTTTGGTGGGGTACTTCCACTGGTTTTGTACTTTAAGACATTTGCTGGCAAATGGGTCTCATACTTTCCCAGCTTTAGCTAATAAGCACAAAGTTGTCTCACAAATAAATGGGGATTAGGCCTATAGCATTTACTATGAATAACATAAACACACATAAAGAGAGGATCTAATCATCATTTGATTCTTTAATCTTTTCAGCCCTAGTGGAGGGTGGGCTGAAATTCAACCATTTCTCCCCTAAGCACAAAGGACCACATGAAAGACTTGAGATGCTTCTCCCCAACACACTCTTTCAGAGCTAAAATAACAAAGACTAAGAATCTGTTTAGATTTAATCCCTTAAAAAATATAAATATTACAGACAACTAGACAAGCATCTTATTATAAATGAAACACGGTTTAGGGCAAAAGCTTTAAGAAAATTAAACACTCAAAGGGATTTTTGCTTAATAATCACAGCTCATGAAAGCTTGCCTACCATATATCCAAAAAGGTTTAGTTTTAGGTAGACTCAACTGAGACATCTGGAAAATTAAGTTATTTGATCAATCCATTTAATATAGTATTATTATTACAAATGTAACAGCAGCAACATGACCAGCAGGCACCATGATTTAAAAAGAAAATGGTACTTGTTTTAATTCAATCAGTCTCAATTTAGGAGATAACTACTGAGCAGAATTTTAGGACAATTATGTAAGATAGTTCATAATAGTTATGTATACTAAGGACAGCTTAGAAACTGAGATATAAGATTCATTGCCTTTTGTGAGTAAACAAAAATATAGTGGATCTCATTGGCAAATTTACCAAAGAGAAATGATCTCAGGCCAAAACTAGAGTTAACTCTGATCAAACATATTAACATATTTAAAGGAAGAATATGCTAGTCAGAGTGGAGTAGATAATTTCTTGGTCCTTGGTCAGGTCTGAGGAATATGAAGAGAGGTACATTCTGTTGGGTCTCCAGCTCTATTCTGACACCTGTATAGTCTGGACCAAGCATATGAGTATTTATATGTTCCTTTCAGTGTATGTATCTTTATGGAGTTAGTTATATGGAGATGCATTGATTGGGTTAACATATTATCCATTTACTTCCATTTTTTTCTGCTATGCCATATTCATCTGGCAACATTCTGAATCTAATTTGCTATCCCCTACAATAAGTCTATAGGAAAAGAATATGCTTATCAGTCAACAGAAGTTTATTCAAGACAGTCATATTATAAGACGGTCTCATTATAAGAGTTAACACACTGACTTTCTCATTTTCATATATCAATCTCAGAGTATTTGGTTAGCCAAGAAATTGATCTTGTGCTGAAACATCAGGTTTCTAAGCTTTCAAGTTTGAGAACTAGCTTTGAATGGACATACACTCATTCAAGTAATGCCATGCTATGGAAATGAGATGCCCTTTTACAGATGACACCCAAGCCCCAAATAGGGCCCATGTATAAACTTCAACAACTGTATTGGTTATCTTTTGAAATATGTCCTTGATACCACCACTATTTACCACCTTAGTACAAAGCACCATCAACTCTCATCTGGAACAAAAGCCACTAGACTTGGTCTCTATAGTCTTTTCCCCACAGAGCATACAGCCAAAGTGATTCTTTAAAATATAAGAAAAAATAAAATCCTTATGAGAGAAATATCAAACCTTCTTTATATCCACCTTCTGCAGTCCTGTTCTCTGACAATTGATCTCACCTCTTAACTCTATTCTTGCTCACTATGTTCCAGTCACTCTGATCTTCATGCACTCCTTGCCTGGGTTTCTCTTTCTCCCCCAGAGTCCCTCATTATTCCTTTCAGGTCTCCACTCAAAGGTCACTTCATCTAAGAGGATTTAAAGATGGCAATCCATTTAATATAGTTCTTCTTCCAAACCTGTCATTCTTTCTATATACTCCTTCCCTTGCCTCACTTTTATACAGAGAATTGCTACCACTCAACATATCATGTGTTGATTTGTGGGCTGAAGATAGAAGTTCCGTAAGTGACACGTTTTTACTTACCACTGTGTGGAATAGAGTTTGGCACATAAATGGTATTCAGTACATTTTTTTTTAATTAACAGTTGCAAGAGAAAAATATGTAGTAACAAAGAGGCTATTTGATTAGATTCCAGGATTCTAATCCTACTTTTGCCTTCTACTAGGTATCTGTGATGTTTGTCAAGTTACTAGCTCTCTACCTTCAGGTTCTTTATCTATAAAATGAAAATAACAGCTATGTGGCTCAAATCCTATATGTGAAAGGGTTTTACATAATAAAATGCTGATCAGCTCTGAGGGATTTGGACAAACAAGATGTCCAATCTTACAAACAGGACAGGTGGCCAAGTTTAGTGAGAAGAACACTGTATTGTGAGTAATGGTGACTGTGAGTCCTGATTCCTCCACTGACCAGCTCTGTGACATTGGCTCAATTATTCAACTGTTTCAAGCCTTATTTCCCTGATGAAAGAGAAACTTTTTCCAGTATGATTTTTTTCCACTCATTTTAAAGAAATTATATCTTCTCAGGAAAAACAATATAAGTAATAATGGCTAAGGAATTTTTTATTGCTCTTTCTTCATAATTCATCAGCCAACAATAATTTCATGAATACCCTCATGTGTCTAGTCCTATTCTAGGGGTTTGGGATAAATCAGGGCACAAAAGAGACAAATACCCTGCCTTTATAGAGTACAACTTCCACTGTGGACAGACAAATAAACAATAAATATAACAAGTAAACAAAATAGTATTTTGAAAGGAAATGTTGCATGGACAAAGTAGCATAGTAAGGACTTAGGGACTCATCCTGTTGAAGGGGATGTAAGAAGGGAAAGGAGTCAGGTTACAATTACATAAGAGGCCATGACATTTGATCACACAGTCATTAAAAGACTTTTTTTTCTCTTCCTCTCCTCCCCACTCCCACCTTTTTCCCCCTTAAAATTTTGAAACTGTTGATATTGTGAATGATGCTGCAATGTGTACATAGGGGTGCATAAAAAAAGTGAAACTATACTATAAATATATTTTACTTAAAATTACAGAATTACATATTCCCACTGAGTAGCATATTACAATAATATACCTATGAAGAAATACTATTATAAAAGAACTTTGAAATTAGTCATTTAATCTTTACATGCAGGAATCTGTAAACATCTTAATTATGACATGCAGGTGATCTCATTGGGTCTCTTAATATTGATTTCTTTAAAAGAAGTGATATTTTGTATCCATTCATCAGCTGATGGACACTTGGGCTGTTTCCATAATCTGGCTATTGTCGATAATGCTGCTACAAATATCAGGGCACATGTATTCCTTTGAATTAGTATTTTTGTGTTCTTTTGGTAAATACCTAGTAGTGCAATTGCCAATCATAGGGTAGTTTTATTTTTAACTTTTTGAGGAATCTGCATACTGTTTTTTAGAGTAGCTGCACCAGTTTGCATTCCCACCAACAGTACAAGACAGTTCTTCTTTCTCCACATCCTTGCTAGTTGCTGTTTTTAGCCATGAAGATGTGCAATATTACTCGGCAATAAAAAAGAATGTAATCTTGCCATTTGCAATGACACGGATGGAGCTAGAGTACCATGCTAAGTGAAATAAGTCAGTCAGAGAAAAACCAAATACAACATGATTTCACTCATGAGTGGAATTTAAGAAGGAAAACAAATGAACAAAGGGAAAAAAAGAGAGGGAGGCAAACCAAGAAACGGACTCTTAACTATAGAGAACAAACTGATGGTTACTAGAGGGGAGGCGGGTGGGGGGATGGGTTTAATAGGTGATGGGGATTAAGGAGTGCACTTGTGATGAGCACTGGGTGCTGTGTGGAAGTGTTAAATCACTATACTGTACAACTGAAACATTATACTGTATGTTAATTAACTGGACTTAAAATAAAAACTTAAATTGAGGGGGGAGGAGCAAGATGTCAGAGAAGTAGAAGATCTAAATTTTGTCTGGTCCCAGGAATTCAGCTAAATAGTTCTCAAACCATTCAGAACACCTACAAACTCAACAGCAGACCGAAGAAAAGAATAGCAGCAACTCTCTGAACAGAAAAGCGACCACTTTCTGGAAGGTAGGATGTGCGTGCAGAGAAGTGAATCCGAGGTGATATTTGGGAAGATAGATGGTGGGGGAGGGGGCCTCCGTCAGCTGCTACTGGCAGATAATAGAGCAACAGACCACAAAATCGGAACTTTTAGAAGTCTGCTCTGCTGAGGGACATCGCTCCAGTGGCTAAGCAGGGGGTGGAACCCTCGTGGGACAGTGTGGTCTCAGGACCCTCGGGGTCACAGAAAGACTGGGGGTGCTTGAGTGCAGCAGAGCTCCCAGGTATCGGGGCGGGGAAGCTGGCTGCAGAGACGGAGCTGAGGAGTGGGCTCTCACCTCGGGATTGCCATAAACTGTGATCTGCGGCACAGTCGGGCCACTGCTCTTCCAGCAGGGACCCAACAAGCAGCAGACCCAGGGAGACTCCCCTTCCTCCCCCATGAGGAGTGTCACGGGAGCACACCGCAGGACTCTGCTGGGTTTGGAGACTCCACATGGGGTCGTGTGCCAGAGATAGAAATGCTAGGTCACAGGCTGGGTGAGCACAGAGTGCAGCCAGAGACCGGGGAGACGGGAGTGACTGACTGCTCTTCTCTGGGGGTGTGCTGAGGAGTGGGGCCATGAGTTCTTGGCTCCTCTAGGACCACGAGTTCTTGGTTCCTCCAGGACCAGAGACTGGGAGGCCGCCATTTTCACTTTCATCCTCCAGAGCTGTACAGAAAGCTTGCAGGGAACAAAAGCTCCGGAGAACAAACCCGAGCAGATTACTTAGCCTGCACCCGGCAAGGGCGGGGCAACTCCACCTCCAGCAAAGACATTTGAGAACCACAGCAACAGGCCACTCCCCCAGAAGATCAGCAAGAACAGCCAGCCAAGACCAAGTTTACCGATCAATGAGAATGGCAGAACTGCAGCACTAGGAGAATACAGCACATAGATTGATGGCTTTTTCCCCATGATTCTTCAGTCTTTCAAAGTTAATTTTTTAAATTTTCTTTTTGAAGAAAATTTTAATTTTAAATTTTCTTTTTCTCTTTTTGAATTTTTTAGCTGAATTTTTCTTCTTTCCTTTTTCAACCAACATCTTATCAATTCCTTTTTAAAAATCTTTTTAATATTTCATTTTTACAGTCACATTCTATCTCTTCATTGTATTTAACCTTATTTATTGTATATATATAAGTTTTTCTTTCTTTAAAATTTGATACAGTTTCTTCTAACAGACCAAAATATACCCTAAATCTAGTGTGTGATGGTGTCCCATTCTCCTGTCTGATCACATTCTCTCTCTCTTTTTATTTTTTTATTCTTTTTTCAACCAACTTCTTATCTTATCAATTCCTTTTTTAAAACCCTTTTTAATTTTCATCTTTACAATCATATTCTATCTTTCATCGTATTTACCCTTGTTTTTTTATATATATAAGTTGTTCATGCTTTAAAATTTTGGGAGGCAACTTCTTCTAACAGACCAAAATACACCCAAAATCTAGTGTGTGGCTCTGTTATATTCACCACCCTGATCATATTCTTTTTTTTTTTCTCCCTTTCTTCCCCCCACCCAGTTCCGGTCTCTTCTGATTTGTTCAGTGTATATTTTTCTGGGGTCGTTGTTACCCGTTTAGCATTTTTTTTTATCATTTTGTTGTCTCATTTATCTATTCTCCTCTGGACAAAATGACAAGACAGAAAAACTCACTTCAAAAAAAAAGATCAAGAGGTAGTACTGACTGCCAGGGACATAATCAATACGGACATTAGTAAGATGCCAGAACTAGAGTTCAGAATGATGATTTTAAAGATACTAGCTGGGCTTGAAAAAAGTATAGAAGATAGTAGGGAATCCCTTTCTGGAGAAATAAAAAAACTAAAATCTAACCAAGTCGAAATCTAACCAGGTGCAATCAAAAATGGAGGCTCTAACTGCTAGGATAAATGAGGCAGAAGAGAGAATTAGTGATATAGAAGACCAAATGATGGAAAATAAAGAAACTGAGAAAAAGAGAGATAAACAACTACTGGATCATGAGGGCAGAATTCGAGAAATAAGTGATACCATAAGACGAAACAACATTAGAATAATTGGGATCCCAGAAGAAGAAAGAGAGAGAGGGGCAGAAGGTATATTGGAGGAAATTATAGCAGAGAACTTCCCTAATTTGGGGAAGGAAACAGCCATCAAAATCCAGGAGGCACAGAGAACCCCTCTCAAAATCAATAAAAATAGGTCAACACCCTGACATCTAATAGTAAAACTTACGAGTCTCAGAGACAAAGAGAAAATCCTGAAAGCAGATCAGGACAAGAGGTCTGTAACTTACAATGGTAGAAACATTAGATTGGCAACAGACCTATCCACAGAGACCTGGCAGGCCAGAAAGGACTGGCATGATATATTCAGAGCATTAAATGAGAAAAATATGCAGCCAAGAATACTATAGCCAGCTAGGCTGTCATTGAAAATAGGAGAGATAAAAAGCTTCCAGGACAAACAAAAACTAAGAGAATTTGCGAACACCAAACCAGCCCTACAAGAAATATTGAAAGGGGTACTCTCAAAGAAGGAGCCTAAAAGTAACATAGACCAGAAAGGAACAGAGACAATATACAGTAACTGTCACCTTACAGGCAATACAATGGCACTAAATTCATATCTTTCAATAGTTACCCTGAATGTAAACGGGCTAAATGTCCCAGTCAAAAGACACAAGGTATCAGATTGGATAAAAAAAGAAGACCCATTGATATGCTGTCTGAAAGAGACTCAAGTTTAGATGCAAAGACACCTCCAGATTTAAAGTGAGGGAGTGGAAAACTATTTACCATGCTAATGGACATAAAAAGAAAGCTGTGGTGGCAATCCTTATATCATACGCATTAGATTTTAAACCAAAGACTATAATAAAAGATGAGGAAGAACACTGCATCATACTTAAAGGGTCTATCCAATAAGAAGATCTTACAATTGTAAATATCTATGCCCCTAACATGGGAGCAGCCAATTATATAAGGCAGTTAATAACAAAATCAAAGAAACACATCGACAACAATACAGTAATAGTGGGGGATTTTAACACGCCCCTCACTCAAATGGATAGATCATCTAAGCAAAAGATCAACAAGGAAATAAAGGCTTTAAATGACACACTGGACCAAATGGACTTCAGAGATATATTCAGAACATTTCATCCCAAAGCAACAGAATACATATTCTTGTCTAGTGCACATGCAACATTTTCCAGAATAGATCACAGTTTGGGTCACAAATCAGGTCTCAACTGGTGCCAAAAGATTGGGATCATTCCCTGCATATTTTCGGACCACAATGCCATGAAACTAGAACACAATCACAAGAGGAAAGTTGGAAAGAACTCAAATACATGGAGGCTAAAGAGCATCCTACTAAAGAATGAATGGGTCAACTGGGAAATTAAAGAAGAATTAAATAAAATTCATGGAAACAAATGAAAATGAAAACACACCTGTTCAAAATCTTTGGGATGCAGCAAAGGCAGTCCTAAGAGGAAAGTATATAGCAATCCAAGCCTTTCTCAAGAAACAAGAAAGGTCTCAAATACACAACCTAACCCTACACCTAAAGGAACTGGAGAAAGAAGAGCAAATAAAGCCAAAATCCAGCAGGAGAAGAGAAATAATAAAGATCAGAGCAGAAATCAATGAATAGAAACCAAAAGAAAAGAACAGATCAATGAAACTAGGAGCTATTTCTTTGAAAGAATTAACAAGATTGATAACCCCCTGGCCAGACTTATCAAAAAGAAAAGAGAAATGATCCAAATCAACAAAATCATGAAGGAAAGAGGAGAGATCACAGCCAACACCAAAGAAATACAAACAATTATAAGACCATATTATGAGCAACTCGATGCCAGCAAATTAGATAACCTGGAAGAAATGGATGCAATCCTAGAGATGTATCAACTACCAAAACTGAACCAGGAAGAAATAGAAAACCTGAACAGACCTATAACCACTAAGGAAATTGAAGCAATAATCAAAAATCTCCCAACAAACAAAAGCCCAGGGCCAGATGGCTTCCCAGGGGAATTCTACCAAACATTTAAAGAAGAATTAATACCTATTCTTCTGAAACTGTTCCAAAAAATAGAAATGGAAGGAAAACTTCCAAACTCGTTTTATGAGGCCACCATTACCTTGATCCCCAAATCAGACAAAGACCCCATCAAAAAGGAGAATTACAGACCAATATCGTTGATGAACATGAATGCAAAAATTCTCACCAAAATACTAGCCAATAGGATCCAACAGTACATTAAAATGATTATTCACCACGACCAAGTGGGATTTATCCCTGGGCTGCAAGGTTGGTTCAACATCCGCAAATCAATCAATGTGATACAATACATTAATAAAAGAAAGAACAAGAACCATATGATCCTCTTAATAGATGCAGAAAAAGCATTTGACAAAGTATAGCATCCTTTCTTGATTAAAACTCTTCACAGCATAGGGATAGAGGGTACATACCTCAATATCTTAAAAGCAATCTATGAAAAACCCACAGTGAATATCATAATCAATGGGGAAAAACTGAGAGCTTTTCCCCTAAGGTCAGGAACATGGCAGGGATGTCCACTATCACCACTGCTGTTCAACATAGTAGTAGAAGTCCTAGCACCAGCAATCAGACAACTAAAAGAAAGAAAATTCATCCAAATTGGCAAAAAAGAAGTGAAACTCTCATTTTTTGCAGATGATATGATACTTTATGTGGAAAACCCAAAAGACTCCACCCCAAAACTACTAGAACTCATATAGGAATTCAGCAAAGTGGCAGGATATAAAATCAATGCACAGAAATCAGTTGCATTTATATACACCAACAACAAGACATAAGAAAGAGAAATTAAGGAGTCGATTCCATTTACAATTGCACCCAAAACCATAAGATACCTAGGAATAAATCTAACCAAAGAGGTAAAGGATCTATACTCAGAAAACTATAGAATACTCATGAAGGAAATTGAGGAAGACACAAAGAAATGAAAAACCGTTCCATGCTCATGGATTGGAAGAACAAATATTGTGAAAATGTCTATGCTGCCTAGAGCAATCTACACTTTTAATACAATCCCTATCAAAATACCATCCACTTTTTCCAAAGAAATGGAACAAATAATCCTAAAATTTGTATGGAACCAGAAAAGACCCTGAATAGCCAGAGGAATGTTGAAAAAGAAAAGCAAAGCTCGTGGCATCACAATTCCGGACTTCAAGCTCTATTACAAAGCTGTCATCATCAAGACACTATGGTACTGGCACAAAAACAGACACAGATCAATGGAACAGAATAGAGAGCCCAGAAATGGACCTTCAACTCTGTAGTCAACTAATCTTTGACAAAGCAGGAAAGAATGTCCAATGGAAAAAAGACAGTCTCTTCAACAAATGGTGTTGGGAAAATAGGACAGCCACATGCAGAAGAATGAAACTGGACCACTTCCTTACACCACACACAAAAACAGACTCAAAATGGATGAAAGACCTAAATGTGAGACAGGAATCCATCAAAATCCTTGAGGAGAACACAGGCAGCAACCTCTTCGACCTCAGCTGCCGCAACTTCTTCCTAGAAACATCGCCAAAGGCAAGGGAAGCAAGGGCAAAAATGAACTTTCGCGACTGCATCAAGATAAAAAGCTTTTGCATAGCAAAGGAAACAGTCAACAAAACCAAAAGACAACCGACAGAATGGGAGAAGATATTTGCAAATGACATATCAGATAAAGGGCTAACATCCAAAATCTATAGAGAATTTATCAAACTCAACACGCAAAGAACAAAGAATCCAATCAAGAAATGGGCAGAAGACATGAACAGGCATTTCTGCAAAGAAGACATTCAAATGGCCACAGACACATGAAAAAGTGTTCAAAATCAACAGGGAAATCCAAATCAAAACCTCAATGAGATACCACCTCACACCAGTCAGAATGGCTAAAATTAACAAGTCAAGAAAGGACAGATGTTGGTGAGGATGTGGAGAAAGGGGAATCCTGCTACACTGTTGGTGGGAATGCATGCTGGTGCAGCCACTCTGGAAAACAGTATGGAGGTTCCTCAAAAGTTGAAAATAGAGCTACCATATGATCTAGCAATTGCATGACTGGGTATTTACCTACAAATGTAGTGATCCGAAGGGACATTTGCACCCCGATGTTTATAGCAGCAGTGTCCACAATAGCCAAACTATGGAAAGAGCCTAGCTGTCCATCAACAGATGAATGGATAAAGAAGATGTGGTATATATATACAATAGAATATTATGCAGCCACCAAAAAAAATGAAATCTTGCCATTTGCAAGGACGTGGATGGAACTAGAGGGTATTATGCTAAGCAAAATAAGTCAATCAGAGACAGACAAGTATCATATGATCTCACTGATATGAGGAATTTGAGAAACAAGACAGAGGATCATAGGGGAAGGGAGGGAAAAATGAAACAAGATGAAACTGGAGAGGGAGACAAACCATAAGAGATTCTTAATCTCAGGAAACAAACTGAGAGTTGTTGGAGTGTAGAGGGGTGGGAGGGAGGGGGTGGCTGGGTGATGGACATTGGGGAAGGTAGGTCCTTTGGTGAGTGCTGTGAATTGTGTAAGACTGATGAATCACAGACCTGTACCCCTGAAACAAATAATACATTATATGTTAATAAAAAAATTTAAAAAACCCTTAAATTGAAAGAACAAATGTTTTCATTGCAAATGAAATAAATCACAATATGTTCAAAACTCTGGCATATTCTTTAGTCCACTTATTTGGGGATTCATGATTTTTGTGTTAACTTTTCCATTCTTGGAAACTGCCATAGTAAGGGGGTGGAGGAAGGACAGAGGCTTTTTTTTTTTTTTAAAGACAGTGACCCCTCATTTGGCTTCTACCTTCCTAGGGGGGCTGCATGCACACTGCCCAGGTAGCTGTACTTTATAAGCGGATGATGGTTAAAGGGAGGCCATCTTCCTGAGAGCAAGCCATGTGGGGTTTTGTAATGGCTTTCCAGGTAAACATAATGAATCATTTCTCTCCATTAGCCCTCTGGATGTACTGTGTGACTAAAGAAGCCACCAGAGGAGGACCTGTTAAATTGGACCCTCTAGGAGAGAAGTTGTTGAAATTATAGGTTATATTTAGTACCTTTGGTCAACTACTCATCATAGAACATAGACATCTGAACCAGTCATGATCTTAACAGCGATACTCCCGTTTTTAGAAAACTTTTATGCCCCAGCAGTGACCTAATTTTTAGGGCATGACTAATTAAGAAAAAGTCCAAAATAACAGAATAGTCATTTTTAGCCTAGAATCTGAAATTGAAGAACACATCAGCACTTAGATTGCTGTTTATAGTGACCCTCCTCTTTGTGTATTAGAAACTATCACCTGCAAGCTGGGGTGGAACATTAGTATCTCTTTGTTAGGACTTCTAGAGTTCTTGGAAGTGACAGAGTGCCAGACAAATGCTATTATTTATAGTCTGTCTCCATTCAATGAAAAGGATCCATAAGCTGCTGCTGCCAAGAGTAGCATTAGTTACCCAGCTTGACAGTTTCATCTCAGCGTTCCCCTTGGTGGAGACTGAACAGGATTCTTGAACAATTAAAATCATGGCACTCCCTTGTGACTAGAGAAGCCTGTTTCAGACCCAAGCTGCCTTTGGGTTCCAGCAGTGTCTGCCCTACACATGTTCTCAACGGTTTGACATGGCGACCAAAACCATTTTGTCAGGGACTAAATTATGGGTGTGGCCAGCAACCATCTCTAGTCTCAAACCTGATTCACTTGCTTTTCTCACTTTTTCAACTTTTTGGCCAAGATTTATTTCTGTTATAAGGAGAAAAGCTCCAATATGTTGGGTTCCCACCTGCCTACATCTTTTATTTGGTCCTTCACTTGGTCTAAAACCATGTATCAAGGGAGGGAAAGGCAGATGAGGAGTGAGGGGGAGGGCACAAAAGTATACAAATATAGAGCAAAAACATTTCAACAGAGTTAGGTAATTATTGAATACCTACTATGTACAGGATTCAAGGTAGTCAGAAATAATTAAGAGCTTAGTCATTTAAGCAAATATAAATACCAAAAGATAAAAATAAAGTTCTATGGTATATCAGAAAGGAACATAACACATTTGTGGCAAGCAAAATTTTCATTCACTCATTCATTCATTCGTGTACCATGCATTTGTAGAACAGTTTGTTCTCAAATTGGGCTCTCTAGGGTAGTATTTATGGTACAAAAGATACTTGGTAACATTTGCCCTCTTTAGATTTAGACTGTTTTTCTAGAATGCTAAATGTTTAGTTTTATGGTCTCTAAGCATGAAAAAAAGACAAAACTTATGACAAAAACCAGTCCTCCATAAATTTGACTGTTAACTAAGACAATGACCATTAAAAAAAAAAAAAAAAAGTTGTAGAAATCAGGACCCAACTCATCTCCACCAGTGTCTAGCTGTTTTTAACCTGGACAAGTTACTCTGTGACTCAATTTCTTCATCTATGAAATCTGAATAATAAGATCTATGACCTATAGAATGCTTATTATAGGCCAGATGCTATCTTAAGCCATTTATACAATTAACTCATTTAATTCTCAAAGCAACCCCAGTCAGGTAGAGGCTACTATACTTGAGGAAACACACACAGAGATTAAGTTAGGAGATCTAACAATTGGCAGAGAGAGAATCTGCACCAAGGCACACAAGCTCCAAATCCAGTCTCTTAAACATTATACTAGTTACCTACTTGGTTAGCAGTTAATACTAGTAAATCTTAAGGTGGTTTAAGGATTAAATGTGTAAAATTAAATATGCAAAATGCTTAGAATTGTTTCTGGCACATAGTAAGAATTCAATAAATATTAGATACTCAGCTGCCTTATGTCTCACCCTCATTTTCTAAAAATACAGTATCAGAAGTCGAGATCTTTAAAAATTCATAATTGTGGTTTCTGTCATTGCCCTACTGAATAAGTGCTCATTAAAACCACATTATTTTATATCCATCAAATTAGAAAAAAATAAAAATAGTGATAGCCAAAGCTGGGACTCTGGTAAAACATATTGGCATGTCCTTTTAAATAGTAATATTTTCCAGAAACTTGAGAAAGTGTATTGCCTTTTATGTGTCAACTCTCTCACTTCTTAGATGGCAGCATATTGTGAGGGAAGCACCAAAGTCTTCAGATCAGATAGTCCTGGTTTCAAATTCTGACTCAGATGAGAATGAAAATACAAAGAGGTCCTTCAACTTACTAGTTAAGTCACATTGGTCAAATTAGTTATCTCTCTGAGCATTTTGTCCTTGTCTGCAAACTGGGATATTACTTACCTCAAAAAATGTACTATATGAAATAACGCAGGTAAATTACATGGCACTTTGTATAGATTGAACATGTATTAGTTTGTTTTCCTTGAATATTTGTTCCATGGAATGATCCCAAGGAAATAATTCAAAAGAAAGGATGATTTTATAATATATTAAATTTTTAATAAAAATTATAGGGGTGCCTGATTGGCATAGTCAGTTGAATGTCTGACTATTGGTTTCGGCTCAGGTAGTGGTCTTGGGGTCATGAGATAGAACCCTGAGTAGGGCTCCATGTTCAGCATGGAGTCTGCTTGGGATTGTCTTTCCCTTTTTCTTCTGTCACTCCCCTCTATGCTCATGCGTTCTTTCTCTTACTCTCTCTCCCTAAAATAATCTTTTTAAAAAATTTTAATAAAAATTATAATTAACCTAAATGCTCAACAAAGGAAATAAATATATTAAGTTGCATTGATAATGAGATCCTTATGCTGTTACTTATGTTAAGTGCAAAAATACATGACAAATTGATTGGGGCAGAGCAAGATGGCAGTGGAGTAGGAGACCTGGATTTTGTCTGGTCTCAGGAATTCAGCTGGATAGGGATCAAACCATTCGGAACACCTACAAACTCAACAGGAGATTGAAGAAAAGAATAGCAACAACTCTCTGAACAGAAAAGTGAACACTTTCTGGAAGGTAGGATGTGCAGAGAAGTGAATCTGAGGCAATATTCGGGAGGATAGACGGCAGGGGAGGAGCCTCTGTGGGCTGCTTCTGGCAAGTGATAGAGCCGTGGAGCACAAAATCGGAACTTTTAGAAGTCTGCTCCACTGAGGGACGTCACTCCAGTGGCTAAGCGGGGGGTGGAACCCTCGTGGGACAAAGTGGTGTCAGGACCCTCAGGGTCACAGAAAGACGGGGTGCCTGAGTGTGGCAGAGCTCCCAGGTATCGGAGCGGGGAAGCCGCCTGCAGAGACGGAGCCGAGGTGCAGGCTCTCAGCTCGGGGTTGCCATAAACCATGATCCACAGCACAGTCGGGCCCCTGCTCCTCCAGCAGGGACCCAACAAGCGGCAGATCCGGGGAGACTCACCTTCTTCCCCTGGGAGGAGAGATGCGGGAGGGCACCGCAGGGATCTGCGGGGTTTGGAGACTCCACACGGGGTCGGGTGCCAGAGATAGAAACGCGCGGTCACAGGCTGGGTGAGCACGGAGTGCGGCCGGAGACCAGGGAGACGGGAGTGACTGACGGCTTTTCTCTGGGGGCTCACTGAGGAGCGGGGCCCTGAGTTCTCAGCTACTCCAAGGCGGGGATTGGGAGGCCACCATTTTCATTTTCGTCCTCCAAAGATGTACGGAAAGCTTGCAGGGAACGAAAGCTCCTGAGAACAAACCCGAGCAGATTACTTAGCCCGGACTGGGCAAGGGCGGGGCAGTTCCGCCTCTGGCAAAGACATTTGGGAACCACGGCAACAGGCCCCTCCCCCAGAAGATCAGCGAGAACAGCCAGACAAGACCAAGTTTACCGATCAATGAGAACGGCAGAACTCCAGCGCTAGGGGAATACTGCACATAGAATCCATGGCTTTTTTACCATGATTCTGTAGTCTTTCAAAGTTAATTTTTTTTCTTTTTTTTAGTGTCTTTTTTTCTTTTTTGAATTTTTCTTTTTCCCTTTTTCAACCAACATCTTATCAATCCCTTTTTTAAAAAAGACATTTTTATTTTCATTTTTAGAGTCATATTCTATCCCTTCATAGTAGTTACCCATATTTTTGGCATATATATATAAGTTGTTCTCTCTTTAAAATTTTGAGATACAGTTTCTTCTAACAGATAAAAATATACCCTAAATCTCTAGTGTATGGTTTTTTTCTACTCCCCTGCCTGATCACATTCTCTCCTTTTTCTTTTTTTTTTTAAACCCTCTTCTTTCTTTTTTCAAACAACTTCTTCTCAATTCCTTTTATAAAATTTTTTATAATTTCCATCTTTACAGTCATATTCCATCCCTTCATCATATCAACCCTTATTTTTGTACATATATAAGTTTTTCTTTCTCTAAAATTTTGGGAGGCACTTTCTTCTAACAGACCAAAATACACCCAAAATCTAGTGTGTGGCACTGATCTATATACCAGCCTGATCATATTTGATCATATTCTGGTTTTTTTGTTTTGTTTTGTTTGTTTTTATCTTTATCTTTTTTTTTTTTTCCTTTTTCCTTTTTCCTTTTTTCTCTCGTTCCCTTTCTTTTCCCACTGCTTCAGGTCTTTTCTGATTTGTTTAGAGTATATTTTCTGAGGACATTGTTACCCTGTTAGCATTTTGTTCTCTCATTCATCTATTCTCCTCTGGAAAAAATGACAAGATGGAAAAAAATCACCTCAACAAAAAGAACAAGAGGTAGTACCAACTGCCAGGGACCTACTCAATATGGACATTAGTACGAAGTTGGATCTAGAGTGCAGAATCATCACTTTAAAAATACTAGCTGGGCTTGAAAAAAACATGGAAGTTATTAGAGAAACCTTTTCTGGAGAAGTAAAAGAACTAAAATCTAACCAAGTCGAAATCAAAAAGGCTATTAATGAGGTGCAATCAAATATGGGGGTGCTAACTCCTAGGATAAATGAAGCAGAAGAGAGAATCAGTGATATAGAAGACCAAATGATGGAAAATAAAGAAGCTGAGAAAAAGACAGATAAACAACTACTGGATCACGAGGGCAGAATTCGAGAGATAAGCGATACCGTAAGACAAAACAACATTAGAATATTTGGGATCCCGGAAGAAGAAAGAGAGAGAGGGGCAGAAGGTATAATGGAGCAAATTATAGCAGAGAACTTCCCTAATTTGGGGAAGGAAACAGGCATCAAAATCCAGGAAGCACAGAGAACCCCTCTCAAAATCAATAAAAATAGGTCAACACCCCGACATCTAACAGTAAAACTTACAAGTCTCAGAGATAAAGAGAAAATCCTGAAAGCAGCTCGGGAGAAGAGATATGTAACCTACAATGGTAGAAACATTAGATTGGCAACAGACCTATCCACAGAGACCTGGCAGGCCAGAAAGGACTGGCAGGATATATTCAGAGCACTAAATGAGAAAAATATGCAGCCAAGAATACTATAGCCAGCTAGGCTGTCATTGAAAATTGAAGGAGAGATAAAAAGCTTCCAGGACAAACAAAAACTACAGGAATTTGCAAACACAAAACCAGCCCTACAAGAAATCTTGAAAGGGTCCTCTAAGCAAAGAGAGACCCTAAAAGCAACATAGACCAGAAAGGAACACAGACAATATACAGTAACTGTCACCTTCCAGGCAATACAATGGCACTAAATTCATATCTTTCAATAGTTACCCTGAATGTAAATGGGCTAAATGCCCCAATCAAAAGACGCAGGCTATCAGATTGGATAAAAAAACAAGACCCATCGATATGCTGTCTGCAAGAGACTCTGTTTAGACCCAAAGACACCCCCAGATTGAAAGTAAGGGGGTGGAAAACCATTTACCATGCTAAAGGACAACAAAAGAAAGCTGGAGTGGCAATCCTTATATCAGACAAATTAGATTTTAAACCAAAGACTGTAATAAGAGATGAGGAAGAACACTATATCCTACTTAAAGGGTCTATCCAACAAGAAGATCTAACAGTTGTAAATATCTATGCCCCTAATATGGGAGGAGCCAATTATACAAGGCAATTAATAACAAAAGCAAAGAAACACGTTGACAACAATACAATAATAGTGGGGGACTTTAACATCCCCCTCACTAAAATGGACAGATCGTCTAAGCAAAAGATCAATAAGGAAATAAAGGCTTTAAATGACACACTGGACCAAATGGACTTCATAGACATATTCAGAACATTCCATCCCAAAGCAACGGAATACACATTCTTCTCTAGTGCTCATGGAACATTCTCCAGAATCAATCACATCCTAGGTCATAAATCAGGTCTCAACTGATACCAAAAGATTGGGATCATTCCCTGCCTTTTTTCAGACCACAATGCTTTGAAACTAGAACTCAATCATGAGAGGAAAGTTGGAAAGAACTCAAACATATGGAGGCTAAAGAGCATCCTACTAAAGAATGAATGGGTCAACCAAGAAATTAAAGAAGAATTAAAAAAATTCATGGAAACCAATGAAAATGAAAACACACCTGTTCAAAATCTTTGGGATGCAGCAAAGGCAGTCCTAAGAGGAAAGTATATAGCAATCCAAGCCTTTCTCAAGAAACAAGAAAGGTCTCAAGTACACAACCTAACCCTACACCTAAAGGAGCTGGAGAAAGAACAGCAAATAAAGCCTAAACCCAGCAGGAGAAGAGAAATAATAAAGATCAGAGCAGAAATCAATGAAATAGAAACTAAAAGAACAGTAGAACAGATCAACGAAACTAGGAGCTGGTTCTTTGAAAGAATTAACAAGATTGATAAACCCCTGGCCAGACTTATCAAAAAGAAAAGAGAAATGATCCAAATCAACAAAATCATGAAGGAAAGAGGAGAGATCACAACCAACATCAAAGAAATACAAACAATTATAAGAACATATTATGAGCAACTCTATGCCAGCAAATTAGATATCCTCGAAGAAATGGATGCATTCCTAGAGATATATCAACTACCAAAACTGAACCAGGAAGAAATAGAAAACCTGAACAGACCTATAACCACTAAGGAAATTGAAGCAATAATCAAAAATCTCCCAACAAACAAAAGCCCAGGGCCAGATGGCTTCCCAGGGGAATTCTACCAAACATTTAAAGAAGAATTAATATCTATTGTTCTGAAACTGTTCCAAAAAATAAAAATGGAAGGAAAACTTCCAACCTCATTTTACGAGGCCACCATTACCTTGATCCCAAAACCAGACAAAGACCCCATCAAAAAGGAGAATTACAGACCAATATCCCTGATGAACATGGATGCAAAAATTCTCACCAAAATACTAGCCAATAGGATCCAACAGTACATTAAAAGGATTATTCACCACGACCAAGTGGGATTTATCCCTGGGCTGCAAGGTTGGTTCAACATCCGCAAATCAAACAATGTGATACAATACATTAACAAAAGAAAGAACAAGAATCATATGATCCTCTCAATAGATGCAGAAAAAGCATTTGACAAAGTACAGCATCCTTTCTTGATCAAAACTCTTCAGAGTATAGGCATAGAGGGTACATACCTCAATATCATAAAATTCATCTATGAAAAACCCACAGTGAGTCTCATTCTCAATGGGGAAAAACTGAGAGCTTTCCCCCTAAGGCCAGGAACATGGCAGGGATGTCCACTATCACCACTGCTATTCAACATAGTAGTAGAAGTCCTAGCCACAGCAATCAGACAACAAAAAGAAATCAAAGACATCCAAATCGGCAAAGAAGAAGTCAAACTCTCACTCTTTGCAGATGATATGATACTTTATGTGGACAACCCAAAAGACTTCACCCCAAAACTGCTAGAAATCATACATGAATTCTGTAAAGTAGCAGGATATAAAATCAATGCACAGAAATCAGTGGCATTCCTATACACCAACAACAAGACAGAAGAAAGAGAAATTAAGGAGTCGATCCCATTTACAACTCACCCCAAACCACAAGATGCCTAGGAATAAATCTAACCAAAGAGGCAAAGGATCTGACCTCAGAAAACTATAAAAATACTCATGAAAAATTTGAGGAAGACCCAAAGAAATGGAAAAACGTTCCATGCTCATGGATTGGAAGAACAAATATTGTGAAGATGTCAATGCTACCTAGAGCAATCTACACATTCAATGCAATCCCCATCAAAATACCATCCACTTTTTCCAAAGAAATGGAACAAATAATCCTAAAATTTGTATGGAACCAGAAAAGACCCCGAATAGTCAGAGGAATGTTGAAAAAGAAAAGCAAAGCTGGTGGCATCACAATTCCGGACTTCCAGCTCTATTACAAAGCTGTCATCATCAAGACAGTATGGTACTGGCACAAAAACAGACACATAGATCAATGGAACAGAATAGAGCCCCGAAATGGACCCTCAACTCTATGGTCAACTAATCTTTGACAAAGCAGGACAGAATGTCCAATGGCAAAAAGACAGTCTCTTCAACAAATGGTGTTGGGAAAATTGGACAGCCACATGCAGAAGAATGAATCTGTACCACTTCCTTACACCACACACAAAAATAGACTCAAAATGGTTGAAAGACCTAAATGTGAGACAGGAGTCCATCAAAATCCTAAAGGAGAACACAGGCAGCAACCTCTTAACCTCAGCCGCAGCAACTTCTTCCGGGAAACATTGCCAAAGGCATGGGAAGCAAGGGCAAAAATGAACTATTGGGGCTTCATCCAGATAAAAAGCTTTTGCACAGCAAAAGAAACAGTCAACAAAACCAAAAGACAACCAACAGAATGGGAGAAGATATTTGCCAATGACATATCAGATAAAGGGCTAGTATCCAAAATCTATAAATAACTTCTTCAACTCAACACCCAAAGAACAAAGAATCCAATCAAGAAATGGGCAGAAGACATGAACAGACATTTTTCCAAAGAAGACATCCAAATGGCCGACAGACACATGAAAAAGTGCTCAACATTGCTCGGCATCAGGGAAATCCAAATCAAAACCTCAATGAGATGCCACCTCACACCAGTCAGAATGGCTAAAATTAACAAGTCAGGAAATGACAGATGTTGGCGGGGATGCAGAGAAAGGGGAACCCTCCTACACTGTTGGTGGGAATGCAAGCTGGTGCAGCCACTCTGAAAAACAGTATGGAGGTTCCACAAAAAGTTGAAAATAGAGCCACCATATGATCCAGCAATTGCACTACTGGGTATTTACCCCAAAGATACAAAAGTAGGGATCAGAAAGGGTACGTGCACCCCGATGTTTATAGCAGCAATGTCCACAATAGCCAAACTGTGCAAAGAGCCAAGATGTCCATTGACAGATGAATGGATAAAGAAGATGTGGTATATATATACAATGGAATATTATGCAGCCATCAAAAGGAATGAGATCTTGCCATTTGCAACGACGTGGATGGAACTGGAGGGTATTATGCTGAGCGAAATAAGTCAAACAGAGAAAGACATGTATCATATGACCTCACTGATATGAGGAATTCTTAATCTCAGGAAACAAACTGAGGGTTGCTGGAGTGGGGGGTGGGGTGGGAGGGATGGGGTGACTGGGTGATAGACACTGGGGAGGGTATGTGCTCTGGTAAGCACTGTGAATTGTGTAAGACTGTTGAATCTCAGATCTGTACCTCTGAAACAAATAATGCAATATATGTTAAGAAAAAAAAAAGAAGAAGAAGATAGCAGGAGGGAAGAATGAAGGGGGGAAATCGGAGGGGTAGACGAATCAAGAGAGAATGGACTCTGAAAAACAAACTGAGAGTTCTGGGGGAGGGGAGGATGGGTTAGCCTGGTGATGGGTATTAAAGAGGGCAAGTTCTGCATGGAGCACTGGGTGTTATGCATAAACAATGAATCATGGAACACTACATCTAAAACTAATGATGTAATGTATGCGGATTAACATAACAATAAAAAAACTATATTGGAAATCATTACATATTTTTATTTTTATTAAATTTATCTCATTCTTTCTTTTGGTTGAATAGTATTCTATTGTATGAATATAGCTTAATTTATTTTATCAGTTCTTCCTGGTGGAAATTTAAGTTTTTCCAGTCTTTGTTACTACAAACAATATGCAATAAACATACTTCAGTTCCTTTGCACCAAAAAAAAAATACATGACAAATTGAAAGTTATTATATAATTTATATAATGAATAAAACATTGGTTATTTTATTATAACTTCCACATATTAAAATTAGGAACCAAAAAACAACTATTTTACTAGATTTTTCCTTATTGGCTTCCATTATTGTTGGGAACATGTTATTTGTCTAATACATAATTTTTGATGTCATTAATATCAAGTCACAAGTACCTTTATCTTAATGTTTCATCTGAGGATACCTAAAGTGTTCTAACATTTATGTTTCCTCCTGAGCTTCAATGATCTTTCTTTACCTCACACTTAATTCAGATGATTCTAGAGTCAGTTTTGCTACAGTAGAAATACTACTAAAAACCTCTGAATTTTTAAATTTCTTGTCATATATCCAAAATCTAAGATTAAGTATTTACTGAACATTTTTGAATAGTTTTGTAGCTTACAATGTTGAACTATTTAAAGCATTATCCTTTCTCTCTTTCTAGTCCCAGTCACCCAAACCAGCAGTTTTATCAATTTATTTTAATATTAGCTAATTTACAAAACTCCTTTAAAAATGTGCTTAGCAACTCAGATAAACTAGATACTAAAAAAATCAATTTTCTTATAAAACCCAAAATTATATGTCAGTTTCATGTGTTTTTATTTTGGATATGTTACTGTCACAATTTCTTATTTTTTTGTTTACAAAATGCCCCAATTTCACTTTTGTAGAGAGAAGCTTGGACTGGTTAAAAAAAAAAGTGCTTTGTGATATTTTTAGCTTTTTCATATATATTCTGTCTTCCCACGAAGCAAAGAAATAGAGCTTCTGTGAAAGGAAAAAGAAGGGAAGAAGAAAAGTAGAGAGAGGAAAACAAACAAAAACACAAAATAACAAGCTTTCTACCTTACTGCTCTGAAGGATTCAAGAATTAGAGATAAAATCGTAGGGGTGCCTGGGTGGCTCAGTTGGTTAAGTGGCTGCCTTCAGCTCAGGTCATGATCCAGGAGTCTTGGGATCGAGCCTCACGTCAGGCTCCCTGTTCAGCGGGGAGCCTGTTTCTCCCTCTCCCTCTGTCTCCCTGCTTTGTGCCCTCACACTCTTTTCTCTGTCAAATAAATAAATAAAATCTTTAAAAAATTGTATATAAATTGTACGTAGGAAGGTAAGGTGGTACCTGGAATGCCAGATAGAAGGGCTGGTAGTGAATTCATAGGGAGGACAACACTGAAGGCTTGTGCTCAGTGAGAAGACTTGATTCTACATGAGATTCTGCAGCAAGCATGTCAGTGCACATGCAACACCTAGGATGGCCTACATTCATCAGCACTAACTTGAAGATAAGGGATTTATTAATATGCCAAGTTTTAGTGAAGAAATCTCAATTAGATCCACATCAGCCTCTACAGGATACTTAAAAAAAATCATTGACACAGGTGCAAAGATTTATCACATCAGAGAGTATCAATTAAGATGCTGAAAAAATTCATTTTGACTGGAAGTGTTTTGATTGCTCATAATTTAGTCTGAAAACCCTGTCTAACAAAGTTTTCGTACATTCCCTGAGATAAAAAAAGTGTGAAAAAGAAAGATAAAATGGAAACACATCTTATTAGCACTTTCTATTTGGAGGAGGTTGCAATATTATAGAAAAGTTGGAAGATATTTTTCTCAATGAAAACTTTGATAAATATATTTATTTTATTTATGTAGTTAAGAAGTAAATGACATTATTAAATTCAAGCATAAAAATGGAAGTTTGGCTGAACCAGAAAAAAAAAAAAAGAAGAAAAACTAATGATGAATTTCAGATTAAAAAAATACCAAGCTTTACGTATTTTAAGAGGGAGGAGGCAGAGCGGAGGAAGAATCTTAAGCAGGCTCCATGCCCGGCACAGAGCCCGACGCAGGGCTCAATCTCAGGACCCTGAGATCATGACCTGAGCCGAAATCAGGAGTCCGATGCTTAACCGACTGTAACACCCAGGCAACCCCACAAAGCTTGGAATTTTTAAGGAAGCTCTAAGAATTGACCACTTTGATAAAATGTCAGGTTTTGATAGGGCAAGCACGTTAAATACAGTTAATAATCTTAAGGTATAACATATTTAACTTTAGAAGGCAAAGTCTGTTGCAGTGTTACCCTCTCATGAATTTGTGTTTTCTACTATTTATTTCAGTCTACACCACCATTTGTAAAAAAGCTTACATTAAAAATCCACCCTACGTAACCACATGGTTGATTAAAGTATCATACCAGCATCCAATTTTGTTCTTCTTGAGTCAAAATGCTTTTATCAGTTTTAATACTATTGTGATGCTGGATTTCCCCTCAATTATAAGAGAGCTAACCAAGTTCATAGAAAGTGAGAAAGGGTGTTTTCTGTTCAACTTGACAAATAAAGTTTGCTCATTTGAAAAAGAGAAAAAGGTACTGGAAATTTGAAAGTGGCAAGGGGATTTTGAGCCTTACAAAATTTTTCTTTCCTGTAACGATTTCTGAATTTAGAGGTAATTCGTAATAAAGACTCAGATATAAAAGGAGAATAGAAGGCAAACAATAAGAACAGAGTTACAATTAGTTCTCTCCATTTAAATTATCCCCCAAATATTATGGCTTAAGGTAAAACCGACAGGTTAATAACTGTCATTTCCAAAACCTTGACTAACCAATAAGTACACATCACCTCATGTCCATTTCTCATCCTATTTTAAATGGAACAAAGTGACTTTCAGAGGTTGGGAAGTACATAATTACATAGACTGAAGTCTTTGGACTTTGATCATAATTATAGTGCTTTATCCATCCATCACTTGTTGCTTGAGGACTGTTCCTGGCGAGTTATTTAAAGGAGATAGGAACTCTGTCAGGACAAATTTGAGCCGCAAAACAGCTAATCAGAAACTTGGCTCTCTTGACTTGAAACAGATTGAAAATTGCTACTTTAATCTCACAATCCATTTGGCTCTTAAGTAAAGTGAGAACGTGGTCTCCCTGTAGGAAGGCATGTGTTGTTCATATCATTGGATACCTTTTTATAAAAGCTTCTATTGGGACCCTGGGTCCAAGTTTGCCTCACTGTAACGGTCTCAAAATTGACTGTGCAAACAAATGAATTCTCTGTGGTGCTTGATAAAAAATGCTAGTTTTGCATTCCTTCCCCTCACCCTCCATTTCCCAGAGAAAGGTATCAATGTAATTGTAAACCTAAAATTAACTGGGAAACTTACAGCATCAGAAGGCCTAGGGCTGTTTTTTCAGTAGCGGACTGAGAACAACATGAATCAAAATGGTTTGTTTTTGTTTACAATGCAATCCCAAGGCTCCACCTAGACTCATCAAATCAGTCTCAGGCTGTGTATGTAACATCGCTCAGAATTCCTGACAACATCAGAAGTGAAAATGTATGTTACTGTGTTCTCCTGAACCTGAAGTTGGGCATTACAGTTTTGGGCATCAGTTACCTTCTACAATTTGAATAGAAATATACCACCACGTAAAGCATGTTGAGGAACATTAACAGATGCTACTAATAAGAATCACCCTTCCAACTTGCTGCCTCCAGGGTGGGCGCTTTGCACTTGGCAGTCTTTTTTTTTTATTTTTTTTATTTTTTTTTAAAAGATTTTATTTATTTATTTGAGAGAGAGCACATGAGAGTGGGGAGGGTCAGAGGGAGAAGCAGACTCCCTGCCGAGCAGGGAGCCCGATGCGGGACTCGATCCAGGGACTCCAAGATCATGACCTGAGCTGAAGGCAGTCGCTTAACCAACTGAGCCACTCAGGTGCCCCTGCACTTGGCAGTCTTCAGCAAGCAGGCATCTTCCTAACCTTCCTTGAACCTCCTTGTATGATTTCTATATATGCAATTCTACTTTAGATTCCCTGAGCCTAGGATTGTATCTTATATCTCCTACTATCCCCACTCGGCAGAAAGAAAGAAAGAAAGAAAGGAAGAAAAGGAAGAAAAGGAAGAAAAGGAAGAAAAGGAAGAAAAGGAAGAAA
>NC_058403.1:76040889-76055228 GCF_002201575.2 Neomonachus schauinslandi
AAGAAAGAAAGAAAGAAAGAAAGAAAGAAAGAAAGAAAGAAAGAAAGAAAGAAAGAAAGAAATTCCTGGAATCCTTTAGTTAAACAAATCAAAACAAAACATAGTTTTAGTTTTCATATCTACAATTTGGGGATAAAAATCCTTTGCTTGGCGAATTAGTTTCATACTGCGGCTGTAACCAGTTACCACAAACTTGTGGCTTAAGCCAATACAAATGCATCATCTTGGAGTTCTGTAGGTCAGAAGCCTGACACTGGTCTCACCGGACTGAAATCAAGGTGCTGGCAGGGCTGCATTCCTTCTGGAGGCTGTAGAGGAAAATCTGTCATCTCGCCTTTTCCAGTGTCTAGAGGGGCCAGCCTTGCTTGGCGCATGATCCCCTTCCAACTTCAAAATCTGTTGAGTCGTTTCTCACATCACATCAATGACTCTTTTTCTCCCTCCAACTTCCACTTTTAAGGACTCTCACGATTACATTGAACCCACATGGGTAATCCAAGATAATCTACCTATTTTAAGATCAGATGATTAGCAGCCTTAATTCCATCTGAAACCTTAATTCCCCTTTGCTGCGTAATAGAACATATTCACAGGTTCTGGAGATTAGGGCCTGGTCATCTTTAGAGGCCATTATTCTGCCTACCACACCAGCTCACCTCCCAGGTGGATCAGATACATAAGGTACTGGGAAATACTTCGTTAACAGTAAAGTTCTGTACAGTTCTAATAAAATGATAATATGTTTTGTGGTAGAAATAACGTTGAACAGGATCACGAGACTTAAATTCTAGATCTGGTTCTGCTACTATTTTGTTCTGTGATTTGGGGGAAAGAAATCACTTAACCCCTCTGGGATTCAGATTTCTCAATCTGAATTGTGAAGTATAAACATTGAGAGAGACAAGCCAAGATCATACCAAGACGCTTAATGATATCAGGCAAAATGGAACTTAAGGTATACCCACATGAGGACACAATTATTGCTGGAAAGGAATCCCCAGTGTGCTGGTGTGCTACACACACAATAGGAAAACTGAGGAATACACTAAGGCAATGCATTTCAGAGTTGTGTTGGGTTCCTATATAATTTCTCCACGTCCCAGCTGTGAAGAGTAGATCAGAGGTTGTAATCCCTAACTACTTTATGAGGAAACTTTTATTTAAATAGCTTAAATGAGTTCATGAAGGTCATATAATCAGTTAGTGGTGGAGTTAAGACTATTATTCAGATCTTTTGACAGATTCTATGCGCACTCAGCGAACACACTTCCCTGCCTCCCTGCCATTTAAATGCACTTACAGCCCAGGGGTAGCATCTAGAATTATAATGCATCATACTTTGGACTAACCACAAATGATCATAACGGTCTTTTAGAATTTATTCTCGTGAAAATTGTAAGGGTTTGAAGCAGTTTTTTTTTTCTTCGTTACAACTGATGGATACATTAGTCCCCGTTGATAAATTGTACTTTCATATTTCTTTATGAACCAATTCTTCCTGCCTTCTGCCTTGCTTCAATTCAAGTGCTGATAGAAACAACATACACAGACTGTAGCATGTTGGCTTGTTATGGATAGAGAAACAGTGATTATGGAGATGGCTATAATGAATGGATTAGCTTTACTAAAAGCTGGTTTGCTCATTGCAGTGAGTAGATACATCCTTTATGTTACATCAGAAGTTGTATCATTATATGTTATATCAATTTTGGAGGAGTTTGTATGTGCATAGACAACACTGGGCATGTATTTTATTTTTGTACTTGCCACGATCCTGACAGGAATAAGAGCACTTGAAAAAAGAGTGACTGTAGAGAGTTTAATGAAGGGACTATTTGCCAAGGCATAAGGGATAGGATATGGGTTTTTGGAGGTAGTAGTGGCTGGGAATGCTTACCACTTCTACGCTTGAAAGAAAAGGAGGGTAGGCACCTGGACCTATGGCAAGGGTGCCTGACAGGACCTGCAGCCTTTAGTAGAAAGCCCAACAGGGAAGTGGCCAGGGAAACATATACCCTAACTTCCCTCCTTAAGCACCTCTACTTTTTTTTTTAATTTAAATTAAATTAGCCAACATATAGTACATCATTAGATTTGATATAATATGCAATGATTCATTAGTTGCGTATAACACCCAGTGCTCATCACATCTTCTTATGCACTTCTAACCCAAGAGGAAACCAGACGAGAAAGGAAGGGTCAGGGTGGCCTTTAGAAGTCAGCTTCCAGAGGTACAGAACAAGAAGGAGACGAATGGAGGATGCACGTGGAGAAGCAGGTAGAGGACACCCAACACAGAACTACAACTGCCCTTCTGTGATATTCTCTCATAAACAAAATGATGTTCCACTAGAAGTTCTCTGTCACCACACTTCCTTTTGGGATATATTTAGAAAGCGTACTTAATAAAGTTGACCTTTTAACTGGTAAAGCATAAAATTCACAATCAATATGCAATTTACACAGGAAATGCTTCTTACTCATCCATATACCATGTTAGCAGTTTGAGCTTTTTTGGATTGACTGGCAAAAATAATACAATATCATCTCGCAAGTGGCTCGAATTGTAATATGCTGCATTTTCTCTTATTTTTGGCCCTCAGCTATCATATTATTTCAAAATTTGATCTTGATTAATTTTTATCACATTAACTGGTTTATTTGCAAAATTATATTTTGAAAGGATTTAGTCTGTCTTTTTGAATTACTCAGCTTAAAAATCTATTTTAAAAACTAGATAGCAATTCTAAAAACTAAAGTGTGAAAGAAGACCCAAATTATTACCCAACAATAAACTAACAGAGATTTAGATTCTAAAATGCTACATTTTCGACTCATTTTGAGTTTTCACCTAATAAAAAATAAACAGAACTCACTGCTGATACTTTTCATTTTTAAGGAAATGGTAACCTACCCATTCGCTCTTCTTTATTGATCTGGCATAATTTCATCTATGCTTCGATATTTTTGTTAAAATTAAGTTAGCAATAAAATGACGAGACTTGTGATTTTTCCCCACCTTTTCTTCTTTGTAATGGTCAATATCATCAAAGGGGAAATCTTAGCTCTATAGTTTTCATGCTCTTTTGATTATCAGAAAAGCTTTTGCAAAGACTAACTTAGCATCAACACTGGGGTACAACTAAATGTATAGTATGTCAGTATGTTTAGGTGCAAAGAAAAATAAAACAGGGCGAAATCCCAATTTTAACTGAGAGAATGATTATCATAGAACTTTGAAATTGGCTTTTTGGGAATGGCATTAACATTCAGTAATAAATGATAATAGTATCTCTCATTTATTCTATTCTGTGATAAAAGGAAACCATGCATTAAGGTAGCTTGGAGTTAAAAATAACAAGATAGCCTGTTCTTTCCTTTTTTGAAAATTCCCTTTCATGACTTTTTTCTAAAGACAAGGTCAGGAAAAAAGACAAATTTAACTGTAGATGACTATGATTATGGAATGATTAAATTTGGTCTTTCTTAAAATAGATTTTGTAAACTGAGAACTACAAGGTTTGTCTGCTAAGAAAAAGCAACTCAAACCCATTCACTCACCAGGCATTGAAGAGAATATTACTTATTCTTACACTGACAACACACAGTATCGTAGATTTCTTACAGTGATAATCCACATATTCATTTATTCACTAAGTAGTATGGACAGGAAAATAGTAATAATTCAGTCTTTAAAATACGTGGCAAAACAGTTAAAATATTTGGGGAAAATGTATCTGTTATTAAGTATATAAGTACCATAGAGTTAAATAAACGAACATTATAGCTGTACCTTACTCATTTTGCTATTTCCAGTGCCTTGCACAGAATAGATGCTCAGCAACAAACATTTCTCTACTCTTTAATTTATTTGCAAGTTAAGTTTTCATTACAAATGGAGGGTACACAATCTTGCCGAACACAATTTATTAAACTATTTCAATGCACTATTAGTATTTTGAATTTTACAGTATGTCAAAAACAGATGATTTCTGTTCCATGAATTAACAGGTTGTTAGGACAATATGAGAAGCCATTTTCTCATTTATTTATATTTCCAGGCTTCTGTCATCAATCACTGGAAATGCCTGTAGACAGGGGTGTACAGGTTGACGTGTAGGTTGCTAGTCAATAGAAGAAAGTTTCTTCTGGAGCTGAGGTAGATCCACGTATCTACTTTAAAAAAGATGTCCTCAAGGGAAGCATTATACAGCTAATATTTCATGAGAACTATACTCTTAGAATAACACTTCAAAAGATTTTTAGTAGAATAGAAAATTTTGAGTCTGGAAAACTATTGTGAGAACTAGAAAATGTTGGGTGTTGTGCTCTTTATTGACCCAACCCCCACCTCCAATGCTAACATTGTGATTCGTGGCAGAGAGCAAGACAGGAATTAGATCACCATTCATATTTCTCATTTCAACCTGAAGACCACAGACTTGCTCCACCCCCTCTCTTTTTTTTCCCCCTTTTCTCCCTCTCTTTTCTTTCTCCACCATTTACCTTTCTGCCTTACTTTTCTGCTTCTGCTTTCTCAGACAGCCCACCAGAAACCTCACAGGAAGAGGAGCAAAGTCTACATCGTCCACATTAGTGTCCTACATGGTGACAAGTCATATTAATGAAAAAAGATCACACATCTTCCGTAAGTGCCTAGGCAATGTGACAGTAACTGAGCCCTGCCCAGAAAGCCCACTCCACTTCTGGTATGAGCTTCCAACAAGCCTCGGTGGTGAATGACAAGTTAACCCCTTTGGAACCCCACCATTTTCAACACTCAGAGGACCTCTCTCATTAGTCTTATAAAATAAAGTATGAAATTCCAACATCAAATCTCATGCTGTTAAATTAACAACATCACACGCTACATACGACTTAAATATCTCCCATAACTTTATGACTGGAAAAACACTGTTCAGATTTCATTTACCAGTTTAAAAATAGCAAACTCTAATTTGAAACACATACACACACATCATGCACACTCACTAATATTCCCTCTTAGTGCTAGGCAAATGTTCCTTCCTATAAACATAAATAAAATTCAGTACAATCATAAATTTTAAAAGTCAGATTTGTCAAAAGATGATGTTTGTTATGAAACAAATCAAGAAGAAAATATTTCTTAGAGCCAAAATGACAAGCCACAATCTGTTGGCATAACAATGGCTATTCATCTATTTTTAATGTAGAAATCAAAATTATTCCGTGTTTATTTTGACTTGAAGATAGTCCATAGATTATTATATCCCTGACCAATGAAATTTCTTCTTCTTGGGTGGGTGAGTGCTGAGCAAGGCAAATAACAGATTTTAAACATCTGCAAATGGTGTGATAATTATTTTTTTAAGAAACCATAGAAATCTTCCAACTCCGTCACTTTGTAGATCCAGACATGAACTAAGAAAGAAAATTAGAAAAGATGCCCACAGACCACTTTAAGTTCACAGAAAGTCCAAAATAATATCACTGTGCTCCTAAACAAGGAGGGGTTGCTCTTTGTAGACAGCAGAAACACTCATAATACACAAGGCACTCCAATTAAGTTTTGATAGAAGTTACGTCACGTTTCAACTCACCGCTGGATGTATGGGTCAGGACAGTACTGTAGGGTTGCACACCGTGAAGTTTCACAATTCATTTCCTTCAACTCTCTTTGGTAATCAACAAATGGAGAACTATTATAGAACCTATACACATGTACCTGTGTATATATAGATAATAAAGCCAGGAGGCTAAAAGCAATAGGGTCAAATGCTATCAGACATAGAAGTTTAGACACTTCCCCCTTCACACACATTTGCAAAGAGGCGGAGCGTTTCTCGATTTTAGCCAATGAGATTCGTCAAGTGACTCAAACATCAGAAACAGTTGATTCTTACCAGCTGGGCATCCTCTCTAAAATTGTTCTTCCCCCTCTACCACGGCTTTAGAGTCCTGGAGGCATAGTGGCCACACTTGTGGGCAACTTGGAGGCATCTCTGAACTTCTGGTCTCTCTGGTGATTGGATGCTGGCATGAATGGCATCAGAGTTTAATTTCAGCAGACTGGACTTTTATAACAGACTGAGCTGCTGAGGGTCCATCCTGCTCCAGCTAATTAACGTTTCCTTGTATCTGCATACTGATTTGATTTGAGGACTTCTGTAACTGCTTCTGGAGCTTTTTTTTTTTTTTTTTTTTTTTTTTTAGCCGGGGCTCTTTAGGAAGTTTTTTTTTTTTTTTTCATCTCCCCCCCCTCCCCCCCATTCTCCCTTTCAGCCAACCGCCTGTTGTGGTCACAATCTCAAATAGCAAAGACAGGGAAATTCCTTGATTATATTTAACCTAGAACTCACTCTTCGTCTCAACTAAGAAAAAGTGGTATCCATTCACATCCCTTAGAAGTTTTTCCTGCCCCAAATAGAAGAATATAACCTTTATCGGGTTGTGTTTCATTTTTAAATATCCTGCCTCAAACACACACACAAGATTTTCTTAAAGTGATACTACTATATTATTTCAGACTATTTTGAAGCTTACAAAATTATTTTAAATTGCCTGTTACTGAAAACATTCTGGTTTATTTCAGTCTCTATAGGTCTGTCTCACTTTCTTATTATGTTTATTGTTTTCGCTGGTTTTGGTTTTGCTTTGGCTTGACCTACTTTAGAGTAAAATCATTAAATTCTTTATATATCCAAAAATGAGTATAATATCAGAAAAGTCTACATACAGAATCATTTACTTCCTTTCTGAATACAGGCTGTAAACCTATCCTGGTTTTGTGGATTTAGAAATTGAATGAAATATGATTCAGAAGCTAAATTAAAATAGACTCCAGCAGAAAAAAAAAAAAAAAGTTTGTGTGCCCAAGCGTCACTAACATGACAAGTTCACATCCTCCACTCACTCCCTAATCACAGGTCACCTGCAAACGGGTAACATTAATAGTAGCCAAAGTTGTGAGACAATCAAAAGTCCTTTTCAGAGAAATTTGACATTTCCTTAAAAGAAATTCTCGTTTTCAAAATGTGTTTCATAAAAATATTTCATTTGTTGCTTCAGCCAGGATAGAAGGGAGAAGCTATTTAAAACTTGACATTCTCTTCCCTTACTGAGCAGGAGAGTGTCTAACATCTGTGAATTGTGAAATTCATAAACATGCTGGCCTGAGCCCCAGCCAAATCAAACAGCTTGTTCTACAAAATGTGAAACTTGAAGGGAAGATCATTTTACCAATTAATTAAAGATTTGTTAATTGGAGTTAGAGTGTTTGGCTTTACTCCTGCTATTGGAATACAGGTGACCGGAATATACAAAGTTCTTAAATTGAAAATACTCAATTTCCTTTGACCATGGCCAAGTTGTTCCATCACACAGGGCCTTGTTTTTCCCATTTATAAAATGAGAGGTGAAATAACGATCTCTGGTTCAGTGCTTCTCAAATGTTAATACATCTGTGAGTCACCTAGATATCTTGTTAACACGTCTTCTGGTTCAGTAGGTCTGTGGCAAGGCCTGAGACTCTGTATTTCTAAAAAGCTCCCACGTGATGCTGATGCTGCTGGTCCTTGCGTCACATTTGGAATAGCAAGACCTGGTGCTCTTTTCAGGCCTGATACTTATTTACTTCTAGGAAATAAGCAGAACTTGTCTACATATTTTAAATTACCAGGAGAGGCCCTAGACCCCCAAATAAGTTATCAATTTGCCAACATTTCTAGCATGTTTTTAATTTCAAAATGTTTACAGCCTAATTTATAGAAAAGAACATTTAAAATGCATGCCTTGACATCAGTAGCTGTTGTAAAAAAAAATCCTAAATTTACTTAGCTAAGAAGGACAGATACTAAATGGCAAAAAATTTTACATAAATAATCATGAAAAATAATGGGTCTTATTGCATTGCAGAAATAAATGCAGAAAGATACCTTGACCAAGGGCAAAAAAGGCAAACTCTCTAAGATTTGACAGCACACCAGTAGCACACAACCATCTAAAACCTGGGAAAATAAGTGACAATTATACTATAATTACCATAATGGCCACTTGTATTAATATTACAACTGTCTCCCCTAACCCCCCAGAGTCTCAGGTTACAAATACATAAGTTATTTCTTTGGTGTGCAAGTTACATGCTTTTCCAGCAACTTAAGTCTCTTAGGCAAAGACTATAATAGAATGAGGTACACAGAAGCCTAGGAAAAGACAATTGCCTTTCTGACCAAGACCTACAAGTTTGAATGATGTTGTTTGTGATGACTTTTGATATGCATGAAAAGGAAGAGAAAGATAAAGACTTGAGGGAAACAGCAGCATTTATGACCTGAAATTCTGGACATAACACAAGAGAAAGAGACACTTTCTCCTTCCCAGCTCCTAGCATCTGAGAGTGTGCACTCTGCCAAACTCAGGTATTTAAAACACAAACCTTTGGGCGCCTGGGTGGCTCAGTTGGTTAAGCGACTGCCTTCGGCTCAGGTCATGATCCTGGAGTCCCGGGATCGAGTCCCGCATCGGGCTCCCTGTTTGGCAGGGAGTCTCCTCCCTCTCATGCTCTCTGTCTCTCATTCTCTCTCTCTCAAATAAATAAATAAAATCTTTAAAAAAAAAAAACAAAAAACACAAACCTTTCTCACTTATGTCCATGTGAATTATTTCACTACAGCTCTTCTTTATGCATGCCATCCACTGGTTACATACTTTCCTGGTTGCTCTCCTGCCCTGGATCATATTTTGTGCCCCCTCCAGAATGTATCCACAGCTCGAAAATCCTTCAGAGAACAGGAAGCCTTTCTCATCCCTCCAGGTCAAAGGAAACTCCCCCACCTCTACTATCCTGACTCATATCTGTACTTGTGTAAGGGTACCTGCTACTTCCTTTGTGGATGTGACCAATTTTTGCATAAGCCCCATCTTCTGTACTGGACCGTGAACAGTTTGAGGGTGAGTTTGCTAGTTGATTTGTTTCTGCATCCCCAGGGACGAGCAAAATACAGTTCAGTGGCTGAATAACATGTTTATATCGTTGCAAAAATCATCTAATCGTAAGTACAAGTGATTAAAAAAGAACTTCCACAAAACACTTGACTTTTAGAATCAACTTTACTGATGTGTAATTTATATACAATGAAATTCACTAATTCTAAGTGTTCAGTTTGAGGAGTTTTGACACATTATATACCATGTAGCCTCTACCACAACCAAATATAGAATATTCCATTATCCCAAAAGTCCCCTCATGCCCCTTTGTGGTTAATTCTCTTACCACCGACTCTGGACAATCACTCTCTTGCTTTTTGTCATTATATACTAGATATCTATTTTCTAGAACAGCATTACCCAATAGAATTTTCTCTGATGAAGGAAATATTCTATATTTGCACTGTCCAACATGGTAGCCACTAGCCAAATGTGACTATTTAAGTTTAAGTTGATTAAAATTCAATGAAAATAAAAACAAAGATCTATTTCCCCAATCACATTAGTTACATGTGACTAGTGGCTACCATGTTGGACAGTGCAAATATAGAATATCACATAAATAAAGGCACACAGTATGCATGTATTCTTTTGTGTCTAGGTTCTTTTCCTTGGCACACGGTTTTTGATATATACCTATGTTGTTACATATGAGTAACTGGTTCTTTTTTATGGTTGTTGAACATGTGGATTCTTCCCCCCCCCCCCTTTTTTTTTTCTTCTTTTTGTTATTAAGGACAGATTCTGGTCTCCGATACTCAATTATGGCCAGAAATAAAAGTCCAATAGGCCTTTAAAGAGCTCAATAATAATACGTCCTACTGGGTACCTTAGCAATGTGGAATAGCTCGTTTTTTCCAAGGTTGCTAAATCTCTAGAGGAGACAGCAGATATGTAAAGAAACTAGCTAACCTGGATTTCGTCTGGTCTCTGGTGCCAACTTAATCCCTGACCTTAGGCAAGCAGCGTACTTTGAGCCTTAGTTCTTGATCTTTAAGAGGAAGGATGCATCAAAGAAGATTCTTTTGTTATAAGCAATAGAAACTCACTCTGGCTAAATGAAAATATGTTATTTTAAAAAACATGAAAATTCACAGAGTGGAAGAGAAAGTTGAAAAATGAGGTTCAGGAAAGGGTCAGAAGCAGGATAGCTTCAGGGTTCTAAGTAATAGGAATGAATAGAGTCACTTCATTATGCCACAGCAGGAATAAATCAGACCTAACAGGTTTTTCTGAACTTGAGTCATTTAGCTTAAGATTCAAATTCTTAGAAGGAAGATGCCATGTTTGGCCAGGAGAAGTCTGATTGATGGCCCCACCAAGACTGGGGCAAAGAGAGTTTCCAAAAGAAAATTGAGTTTCTATTACCAAGGAAAGGGCAATAGGTACAGGACAATTGAAAACAACAGATGCTTCATGAGGGGCTTAAAGTGGATGATCTTGCACATTCCTTAGAGCTCTGGCTGTCTGTGGCTGTGGGATTGGAGAAGCTAAATGTCTTTCTTTTGGGTAACTAAACCTCAGGTCCTGTCCTCTCCAAGCCATCCTGGCTGGTGCCTCTTTTATAATATGGGAATCAGGAGAGAACCTTTTAGCATACAAGGTGATAGAGTAAACTCATCAAGTGTTGGTCACATTGAAGGGACTGAGGAGTGTGGTGATTTTTAGTCTTACAACACTCTGTAGTACATGACTTCGGATTAACCCCCACAATCTCTATTTTAGTGGAAACCAAGTTCTGCTTTGGGGAGGATTCTACTAACCCTTCCAACTTTGTGCTCTATGAATCTAATATTTGCTAAAGTCGGTCATCTAGGAGAAGTAAAGCAGGACCTAGAACTTAAGTGTGCTGGATTAAGGTCAAATGCTTTTTTTATATCAGTGAAAAAGCAGATGCATTGCAAGCTTAGCAATGCGCCTCCTCTTATCTGACCTCCACCTTTTAGAGGTCACTGGAATTCATCGAATAGAAAAAATGCATAGGTAAGCTAGTGTCTCAGAATCTACTGAGAAAAAGTAAGATGCTTCAGAGGGTTGTCTGGGAAAAGGGAAACCTCTCTATTCAGAGGCCATGCAAGGAAACACAGAGGCCAATTTGGGAGGGAGGAGGTTGGCAGTTTCCCTGACAGACAAACCTGATACCCTCCAAGTCACACCCAGTGTCCAAAAGCAATGTGGGTGGGCTTCTTTTCCAGACATCCCTGAACAGCTGTGTGAGGGCTGTTCCTCACTCCCACCCCTCCTTCGCTTAATGCCCACGTGAGTGAGAGATAAATAAGGAGACACAGGAAGTCCTTATTTGGCACTTTCCAGATTTTTTTTTTTCCTGAGCCATTTGTCAATCGCAGATATGATGCACTTTACTCTTGATGTCTTGGTGTGCATTTTCTAAAACAAGGAAGTCTCTTACATAATCACAATTCAATAACTGAAATGTAGAGAATAAGACTGATCCAATTTTATCTTCTCTATATATCCTATTCAGATTTTTCCAATTATCCCAATAATGTCCTTGATAACAAGAGAAAATTCTGTTTATGTCGCATGACATAGATATTTTTGAAAGGTGCAGGCCAATTATTTTGTAGAACATACCTTGGTTTAGGTTTGGCTGATGTTTCCTCATGATTAGAGTTAGTAATGTACTTTCGGTAGAAACATCACAAAGGTGATACTGTGACCATCTCAGTACATCATTTCAAGAATTGCTCAGTTTTTCAAGCCCACCAAAAGGTTTTCCCTAGGGCTCTTCTTAGAATTAGATTTACTATAAACCTAATAAAGTTATATGTCAAGCCTCTCACCTGCACAGTCCTGGGAACTACTTAGCAATACTTTTATATTGCCATTATGTTTCCATAAAATATATGAATGTGAAATATTTGAACCATAACCTTCTAATGTTACTGTACCATTCTACTCCAATTTTCCCTCCATCACCTTTCATTTCACACAGAGTGGTTGTAGAGGTACAGTGGGATTTTTAGGATCCAGCCAAGAGCACGTTAGACAGGGGATTCTTTTAGTTTGTGTGTCAGGGGCTACATTGATGTGGTTTGTAGTTATCTTTGTGTAGAGTTCAGCTATTGCTACTCATCCTGTAGTAGGAATGGCTTTCAAGAATACTCCTTCTGCCCGTGTACTGACTCACTAGGCACAGTGTCACTGAGCCTGGGGCTGCGGGTCATAGGGCTATGACCGTCCGTAACTGCCATGGGAAAGGTGTGAATAGTAATGGCGAAACATAGTCTGGAACTCACAGAGCCAGAAACTAACCTGTGGAAACGTTTTCTTCTTTTTATCATGTGAAGTTATAAGCAATGGAGGCAATATCATCAGTATTTACCAAAACCCAGGTTCTCTCCTATCTATTATGTAGCATATACAATTATAAATGAACCTTCTATTATCTCGTCATTTATGATGGGTGATGCATTAAATAGAACTTATCCTTATATTTGTGTTTTTAGGAACACGAATGTGTGGCACCAAGTGTGTTTGTCAAGCCTTAGATTGGGGCTGTATATGTGATGTTAAGGTTGTATATGTGATGTATTTAAGAGTCCAAGATTCTATGACTGTAAACTTGCAGGCTACATTTATGTATTATCCATCTACTTATCTATCTACATGAAATCACTTTGTTCCGGAATGATTTGAGGTACCTTATAAAATACATATACTTATAAGAAGATTAAAGAATACATATGCAGGATTACCAGGGGTTGAAAATAGGATAAAATGGGAAGTTGTTGTTGAATGCGTATAGAGTCTCAGTTCTGCAAGATGAGAAAGTTCAGGAGGTGTATTTTACAACAATGTTAATATATCTAACTACCAAACTACACTTAAATTGTTATAACAGAAAATTCAGCGTTAGGCATTTTTCACCACAATTTAAAAAATTTTTACTTTAAAAACATGTAGGTAATGAGGAAATTAATAACCACTATAAACATCAAGGGTAAGAAAAATAGGAGAAAATCAAGGACAGTATTTGTTCCAAAATAGTACATGAAGTTCTAACTTGTGCTTAAGGGCCATGAACTTATCTGAAAACTTGTAAGAAGCTAATGTAAGGCGGACTTATATGTCATGTTTTTGATACACAATAATAGCTTAGACTAGTTATACAGCGCACATTCTAGGTACAAAATATATCTGTTAAAAGAATAAGGGAGAAAAGATGGCAAATACTGGGTCTTCCAAATAAATTAAACTTTGGCTTCTAGTCTGTAAATCTAATGCATTTGTTTGATTGCTTATTACAAATAAATGACAGTGGATGATGTAATGAGGCCTGACTTTCTAGTGGCTTCCAGTATAATTTTCTTGCAAGACTCTATGGCACTCATTGATTTGACAATTGATTCGTAGATTCAACATGCATATTCCTTGAGGGCTTCTTTGTGCCCATCAGGGAACTGGGGGCTCTGGGTAGCAAGTGGGTCACTTTGACTCAGTCTCTGCACTCAAATAACCTTCAGTAAAGTTGAAAATGATTTTCTTTTTTTCTTTTCCTTTCTTTTCTAAAGATTTTATTTATTTATTATATTAGGGGGAGAGAGAGAGAGCACAAGCAGGGGGAACAGCAGACAGAGGGAGAAGCAGGGTCCCTGCAAGGAACCTGATGTGGAGCTCAATCCCAGGACTCTGGGACCATGACCTGAGCCGAAGGCAGACGCTTAACTGACTGAGCCACCCAGGCACCCCTTTTCGTTCTTTTTTTTTTTTTAATCTTAAGCTTCCTAGATAAAAGGATGACTATGGTATAATTGTGTCTCTGAGTTACTGATGACCAATTTGTCACCTGGACTTTTGGTTTGGGGTATTTGGTGCCTGATTAATACAGATAAGATAAGAATATGTTTACTAGAATTCATGAAACGTGTGTAGGTAGGAGATAATATAATGTAGCATTCTTATTTACTTTCTTGTGGCTTGAACCCAAGAGAGTCATCTGTGGCTAAACCTCTCCCTCAGACACACATTCATTCCCAAATTTGTGTCTTATTGTTTGAAGACTGGGATCATTTAGTACTCATAGTACTCATAGTTTGAGAACTATTGATCATCAGAAAGTCATAAAAGCTATCATTTGTGGAGGGAAAGGCTGTGGATGTGAGCCAAGAAAACAAGGCCCAATCTGTGTATCCCAAAGACTACAGCATGATTTTCTTTCCTTCCTTCCTTCCTTCCTTCCTTCCTTCCTTCCTTCCTTCCTTCCTTCCTTCCTCTTTCTTTTTCTTTCTTTCTTCCTTTCTTTCTTCCTTCCTTCCTTCCTTCCTTCCTTCCTTCCTTCCTTCCTTCCTTCCTCCCTCCCTCTCTTTCTTTCTTTCTTTCTTTCTTTCTTTCTTTCTTTCTTTCTTTCT